>NC_051160.1:35608134-35672221 GCF_013339745.2 Dermacentor silvarum
AGGGAACGGCAGCGCGGTAGGGTTAATATCTCCTATTCAAAGCGTAGAGTACACTGTCACAACAGCAGTATGCCATTTGTGCTGTAGAACAGATTGGTCCAGCCATGATCGCTCGCATTAAGGTTTGCGACGAAGGGCTCATAATTTTTCGTTACAAGCCTATATTTTGAAGAAAGTATATACTGGGTAAATTGTAGCAGCCTGCTACAGTCCGACGGATGACACAATTCGGAATTCCTAAATACAACTCTCGCTTAATATTCACTCTATTACTCACATTCCAGAGTTTCAATTATAGAAAATCAATTGTACCTGCAATCTTGAAATATGAAATAAACATTCAAATTCAGATTAGTTCTTTTCCACCTTATTAGGTAACTTACACAAATGTGATAGGTTACCAAAATTTAAGAAAGCACACTGCAATGTTATGTCGTCAACCAAATAAAAGAAGTGGTTCTCAGATGGAGGCGGATGACGGCACTGCAAAATGTGTGGCACATGAAATGCACTGGGTGAAGTGAGCAGCAGCTGGAAGTGAAAGTACATAGTGCCCGAAACAACATAAATGGCTAAGATATAACAGTAGATGCCATCGGACATTTTAACATAGGAAGAGCACATTTTTCTCGGAACAGAGTACTCAGAACTGTGAAGACAATCGGGCCAACCTGGCGCTAGAAATACTTGCACATTTGTGGGCGGGTACCAAATCGTGATACAAAAATCCTTTTCACATTTTGTGGAATATCATGAATTGGTTGTGCTTGTCCAAGAGCACATGTTTGAAAGCACCTCTTATAAGTGTGCTCCAGCTCTTTCTTTGCAGACAACAGACAAGACGAAAGTTCCACTTGTGCTGAAGAAGTCCGGTAGGTCTGGTGCATGATACACCATTCAGCAACTTGAACAGGCACATGCTTGGCAGCTTTTACAAGCTGGAGTGCCTTTTCAGTGCCATCTTCAAATGGAAATGCTGAGGTAACCCAAAGAGGGCCAAACATCCGTGCTGACATTGAGAGATGCGAAAACTGATGGATTTTAAATGTCATTGCACTTTCTCCATACAGCTTTGCAGTCTGTGAACAAATGCTAAGAGCAACTTTTCAGCGGTACAGATTTGAGCTTCTGTGACAATATTTTTCAACAAAAACAGACTTTTTGTGTATAAGTAGCACAAAAAGGGGCCACATGTGCTCGGGGAAGTATGCTGGACACACATGCCAGACATTCAAATAAAAGCCAAGAGCGCCATTCAGCAGCCTTCCAACACGGCAGATCTGACAATGACCGTCCCCACCTTGAGAAAATTAGGGGTGGCCTTACTGAACGTAATCTTGCATCCACAAGCTTCAAGTGTCTGCCTGTGTACCACGAAGAACCAGTACATGATAGCCACAATTCAGTCACTTGCTTTGTAACGCATTCCAAAACACAATGCATATAGTCATGTGGCAGCCCCCAAACAAGATCAAGGCTATAGAACTCGATAAGAGTTGATGGTCCCTTGATGCCACAGACAGGTGCCTTAAGCTGAGCTGCTTGAACTATTCCTTTGAGCACACCACTGTTAGTCCTGTCAGGTGCATTCTGGCTGTTGAAAGGGTACTTCATTGTGCCAACAGGCAAAGCATCAATTGTACTAAACATCAGAATGATATCTGCATTTAGAATCTTCAGATGGATACTGCAGTGAAAATATGCAAGATTTTAAAACAGTTCAAGTAGTCAAACGTTTCACAGATGGCACTCATGCAAAATTGATGGCATCTCTCGAAGCACACCACAAGTGGGGAAAACGCGCCATGTTGCAAGACTGCGCCCACGGCAAATAGAAATAACCTGCCTAGGACCATCCAAGAACTGCTGTTTGCATGAGCCATGCAAAATAGTCCTAACATTTCCCTGGTTCATCTTTTACCGCGACAAAAAGGGCAACGAAATATAAATTTCTGATACCAGCTAGAAGTGAAGGACAAGTATTTTTTCTTGCGCACATATACCCCAGAACAACCACCATGGCCAGCATTTTGTTAAAGACTATTTTGCCGAATTTTCTAGAAGTATAGTTACTGTTTAGGTAAAATATGATTCATTTAACTACATTATGCATTTTTATGCAAGGAAGTGAACGCTTGCTATTTTTTTGTCATTTGTAATTTAGGCAAGTTTCTTTGAAACACACAGTTACACGACATACTGAACTACAGTTAATTGAGGTGTGAATGACAATGTCAACAGCAGTGCACTGTAATGTTTCGTGGGGCCCGTGAGAATTGATTAAAATAATTTCAATGTTCAACCAACACAACCACTCCAGTGCAAGTGGTGTTGTTCAGGTTATTCCGCATGGCTCGCGAATGCTGCACGTCTTGGGTGGTCTTAGTCAGGTTCTTTCATTGCGATGGGTACAGTCCTATAATATGGTGCACGCATTTTGCGTAAGGTCTATAGTGGCATTGCCGTGAAGTTTATGTTAGACGAGCAACTAAGAGGTCAGCTTCTGTGCCTTGGGCCAAATGCTACTTAGAAAGCACACGTTTGAATGGGAAAAAATGCAAACTGTCAAATTCCGAGCAGAATGGAAAACAAGTTAGTGCGATGCAGCTGCTCTGTGTACTGTATCCTTCCTGAATTAACACGCACGTCTTTATGCTACTGGCCGAGGACGAGGAACATCGCTCACCTCATGGCGACACTAAAATCACTGCTTCCATTTTTCCTTCCCACCATACAGCAGAAACTTTTCTTGCAGGGTTTTCAATGATAGAAAAAAATTACACTGAAAAGTGATGCACGTGAGCTAAGCTGCCATAATTAATAGCGCTTCAAATAATTTTGCTGGTTTTCAGCTTTGTATTGCTGTTTCCTAGATTCGGAAATGCAGCAGTTGGGCAAACTGGAAAGTTCAAAAGCTAATTATGCACTTCTACTACAGTATCAGCGGCTAGGGGCACTTTCTCCACAAATCTGTGTCATTACATCCAGGCACACCACTTAACTGCGATCATACGCTGCTGTCTGCCGACGCCTGACACAATATCATTAAGGTAATACATGTTTTGTCAGATTTTCAACAAATGTTAAAACAATTAGTCGGCAGGCCACAGAAAGTTATGATATAATTGCATCATGAAATAGGGTGAAAAGTATGCAGTCAATATAAAAAATGCACCAGGCATGGCCAACCAAAGCTGCTGATGCAACAAACAATTAAACAAAGAGGAGTAAGTGGATAGCATTGGTAATCACTACAAACTTTCCTGTGTATAATAAATCCAGCAAATAGGTTTGACAAGTTATTTGATACTCTTCAAATCTCCAGCGCATACGCTAAAACACGGATCAGAGAAATGTGAGACATAAAGCGTTTCTTATAGCCTGTGCCCTAGTGTGTGCACATCACATTCCAAGAATACCAGGATGCGTAAGCAAAGAGCCACATTCCTTTTCTCATAGACTTTAGAATAGCCATTACAATTAATCGCAAAATGCTGTTTAACTGAGCTCACTTACCATCTATAGTCATACCTTGCTCCAAGCACCAGCTGCACCCAAAGTACTCATTATACTGCTTACTGTTTAGGATGGCTGCTCTTGTTGGAGAGGCAACACAACAGACAACAACATGCACTACTAACTGAATAGTTCTTTCAGTGTGTGACCACACCAGCTTTTTAACGCTGTTGATCTCCTCGACAAACTGCTTCATGAAGAGGTGTATAGGTGGGAGAGCATTTCAATACCACACACCTGAAACTAGCACATTTTGCCGCTGAGTTAAAACTGGTAGTCTATAAATCATCACTTGAATTGGCCAAATGGAGTTTTTGCTCGCATCGAACGCAGGTGTTCCATCTGTGGTCATGGTCAAAGTGATGTCGCTCCATGTCGTGTTCCTCTGCTTTCTAACACTGCGGTAGAGAATGTCATTCGTGATGTCAGCAAAAACACCTGACACATGCGAAGCAGATGCGATCGTCTGCAAATTAGAAAGCAATGTACTGCCAACCTGTTTTAGCGGTACCAGAAGCTGCTGCCTAATTTTAAATGTCACAAAAAACTTGTAGTACCAATTAAATGCTGCAGCTTCTTCTCCCTGCCGCAAGAAGCACAAGTGACGGTGTCTTCGTTTTTGGCATCATTGTATCTTCCCAGATACTGATGACAGGTCTGGCAGTATAGGTGGATCCTCAGTGCTTCTTTTCTGTGTTTCCACAGCCTCCTCACGACATATGTAGTGCATGACACAACTTTCTGCCCAAACAGCATGTAATAAAGTGAGAAGTCCTTGTAGTTGTGCCTCCCTAAGATCTGAAGTAACAACATAAGACACTATGAGCAGCAGAGCCTGTGCCCTTGTTTTCTGGTTTGGAAGGTACTCCTCTGAGAGCTTTGTGACGTACATGTCGAAATCATCATCTTCCAGGGCTGCATGCTCACTTTCTTCAGCACCATTCTTTGGTTCACTGTCTACATCACCCTTGTGCCCTCGCTCAACTGAAAGGCACAACTGAATTCATCACAACTGAAGTTCGCTGTACTTCATACGCAGTGCCTATTTCACTTGCAGCTTGGTTAATGTCCTTCTCCGTCGCTGACATGTGCACTCATGCTTGCACAATCATACATTTCTGAAGCAAGCTTAGAGTTGGTGTGCCTAGAATTATCAGCTTCATTCTCGCTCGATTCAACACTACTGACATTCGTGGAAGGGCTGTTCAGGCTTTCCAGGTTCATATGAAAGAGCAATCAAATAAGCAATTTTATCTTCTAGAGATACCAACGACAAAACAAGCGTCACATGCACAAGAAACATACATAGGGCATAGGAAGGCAAAGGTGAGATTACCACTCTTGCGCAAAGCCAGTTCACTGATTAAGATGTAGCGCAAAAAAGGACTGCGTTGTTCTATATATATTGAATAGAATTATGCGTGTGACAGTGTATGTCCCACGTGCTAACTTCATAATGGTGCAGGCAGGTGCAGGGGTCTCTCAGTTCAAGAATGTTTATCTCTACAAATAGCAATGTTTGCCAAATTTTACACAGGTTTACCAACTCTGCCTCGGGTAATGAACAGGACCCTGATAAAATGTGCTCCCTAGGGAATTGGCTATTATTCTGCCATCAGCCACTTCCGGCTGTCTTTTTGCAAACACCTTGCCCTTGCACATAGAAGTAGTGTTGGCACGAGGACGTAGGTCAGCTTAGGTACCACTATTAGAGGGAATAGGCACGCGTGTGGCTGTTGTTCTGCAGAGTGCCATCTGCTGGCGCCCGCTCAACACAGCCACACAGTGCTGCTGAGGCAGCACGCTCCAGTGCATTGTCTGCAAGTGCCCAGTGATTGGTAGTAGCAGACGACACACGGAGCAAAGATCGCCAGTGACTTTCTGCACGAAGCGGGTGCCAGGCACCAGCAGATAGTAGTTCATGGAGCATTGGTCACATGCTCGCTTGTTCCTTCTTACAATGGTCGATCCTGTACGTTGCATTGTTCCAGGCTAGGATCGTTGCTGTTACGCATGAATGATTCAATTCATTTTATGCTATGTCCGTCCTTTGTGGGGTCTCCATTATCCAAACAAACGTCCCAGTATTTTACATCATCTTTATACCCACTGCTACTAGTAATACCTAATCAATAATCTTAGGACACTGCAGAAATGCAAGTGTTGCATTTCTGCAGCACCCAGCTACCAGAGCACCTACCATCTTTAAACTGAGAGGATGCACAACCACAAAGTGACTTTCATAGGACTGTACACTATTGAACTGAACACTTCGTTTCACATTTGTCAGTTTTTAAAATATATTTTATAATCCACAGCCTTCACAACCTGCTTTTATCATTTTTGCTGCGGCGAGTTTTGATTCGGTAGTGAACCAATATTAGTTGAGTAAACTGAGTTAGCCTGTATATTTACTGATATTGCTTTTTAATCCAGATTACAGCTCAGATCCTGTACCAACCTTGTCAAGTCAACAAAGTATCGCCAACAGCATGCTAAATCTATAATAAATACTGCTCACCGCACATCCTGTCGCACAAATCATCTATGAAGTTGTTCAAACACCTCAAGCAAGCAACACAGGCCACTCTCATTCTTTTTTTGATAAGGCAATGTTGAAGAACTGGAAATGCATTTCGCCTGACAGCTAGTGAACTGCTATCCTGCAAACTTTAGAAGCAATATCAAACAAATGACGTAATGCAGATCAACTTCTAATCAATAAATGTGTATTGTATAAAGCCACACCCAACTTTTCAGTCTGACGCACATGAGAAAGAAATGATGTGTTATGTGTCAGAGTCTGAGCTGCATAATGGAAGAGAGGGTGTGTAAGTGAAGCACTAGCTCTCAGAGATGGTGAACAATTGGTCACCTCATTAACAAGTAGTAAAACTCCCAAACATAGCTCTTCATAATTTTGGATAAAAGTTAAAAATGCTCATGAAAGACATAAGGCCTCTTCAGATGACATTTCAGTAAAAGCAGCACACTCTAAGAAAAAAGGGTCAAAAGTGAGTCACAGCAACGTGACTCTCTTTTTCTGGGCTAAGACCCCCTTTTGCGTGAGTAGAGTCACAAAATAAGAGTCACCCTTTCTGCATGAGTCAATTGACTCCGAATGGCTTGCGAAGAGTCGTCGTGAAAGATCGCGACTTCTTTGTGTGCAGCAATTGGCGAAAGATTTTAATGCAGGAAAGAAATACCAGATAATTTCTTCTGGCTTTATGCTTGCTGCTGGTTTAGGAAGACCCTCAGGGTTTATGTCCTGGTTGTAATGCAATGTCTCACTCTTTCGTCCCATGAAGAAGGGTAAAAAAAAGGACACCGACCACTGAAAGAATGCAAGAAAAGACGTTTCGGCTCCCCTGACGGGAGCCTTGTTCACAATCTGTTGTTCAGATTTTGAACAAGGCTACAGCTTATGAACAAGGCTCCCGTCACGGGAGCCGCAACGTCTTTTCTTGCATTCTTTCAGTGGTCGGTGTCCTTTTTTTACCCTTCTTCATGATGCCTCCCGACCCGACGGGCTTCCGTCAAAACCTCGACTTTTTTTCGTCCCATGTTCTGCAATGTGGATTTTCCTTGACCATGTCTGTTGACAGCTCGCATGTTTAAGCGATAGCTGGTTTTCTGTGTTGATAAATACCAGGATTTGTCACACTGTATTATGACCTTAGGAGTAACGTTAAGAGACAGGAAGAGAGCGGTGTGGATCAGAGAACAAACTGGGGTAGACGATATTCTAGTTGACATTAAGCGGAAGAAATGGAGCTGGGCAGGCCATGTAATGCGTAGGATGGATAACCGGTGGACCATTAGGGTTACAGAATGGATACCAAGAGAAGGGAAGCGCAGTCGAGGACGGCAGAAAGTCAGGTGGGATGATGAGGTTAGGAAATTCGCAGGCGCAAGTTGGAATACGCTAGCGCAAGACAGGGGTAATTGGAGATCGCAGGGAGAGGCCTTCGTCCAGCAGTGGACATAAATATAGGCTGATGATGATGATGATGATGATTATGACCATTAGCAAATCTCAAAAAAAATATTGGCTACTAAACAGAGCATATCAACGAGTTAACAAATTCAGTGGATGCACTCAACAGTGCCGATTGTAAATGTAGTTCTGTGACGTAAAATTTTATTTTGAGGGTTTATGTGCCAAAACCGAGATCTTATTATGAGATACACGCTAATGGGAAACTGTAGTTTAATTTTCAGCAGCTCGGGTTGTTTAACGTGCCCGGAATTCACGGTGCACGAGCGGTTTTGCATTCTGCCCCTATTGGAATGCGGCCGCCGCGGTTGTAATCGTACCCGTGACCTCGAGTTCAGAAGCACAATGCCACAGCTACTGGGCTACCGTGGTTCGTTCCGTTCCGCGACCAGAAAGAAACATCAGCGTACACTACACAGCTTTTGAGCCCCCTCAGAAATATAATAACAAAAAGTCGCAATTTCCCCGAAAGACGTAACTTTGATAGCTATAGCAATGTATGAGACAACTGCACGAAGCAAGGTTCGTAGTTTCATCGGCTGTATAAATTGCAGTAAACATTCGTTTACTAATTCCATTAACAAGCATGAGGTCATATGCGCACGTGCTCACATAAACAGATCTCATTCAATTGATCGCGAACGCTTGCTGTCACAGCGATGGCGTGATGAGCGCCAAGAGAGGGGACCGAACGCTTCTGCTGCCTCTTTCCTTCAACGCGTCTCCGAAACTTTAAATTACGCTACCTCGGCTCACCCCGCTTTTGGACCCATCGGAGATTACCTTTAACAGGGCGAGTGTGGCGCAATACCGGTTTCAGAGCAACGGCAAGAGGAGACGCGCGCTAAACCAACGCCTCCCTTCCCCCGGCTTTCGCGCGTGTTATCACGTTTCATTGCGCGCCCATAGAGAAAGGAATTTCTTTCTCTATGGCGCGCCCATCAAGCCACTATCCATCGCGGCTCACCCTCGAACACTTGCTCTCACGCGCGCAGTCAACGGCGCGGCTCACCCTCACTTGCTTGCACGCGCGCAGTCAACGGCGCGGGATAGCATCTTATCGCACTTGGACATCATACGTAAGCTCACGGCAACGCCAACGGATAAATTTCACCGGTTGTGTCCATATAATCACTATCACAAATAAACGGGAGTAGTTCTACCTTGTTTAAATTCATGGCTCTTTCATTCGCGAACATTATTTACGTGAAGCAAAATTATCAGTGAGCAAAACATTTTTTTCAGCGCGAGGGAAGAAAACCGAAACTAGTGTATGATTTTTGCGGCCCCAAAGTGATCCAAAGTCGAAGGAAGCCATCCAAAGCCCTGTGCCATTTTGTAGTTGTGTTGCAACATGCACGCGCGTGCTCGCTTTCGTCGTTGAACGGCCCTGGAAGCGCTGCGTTAGGGGCGAGTGCAACCGAACATTACGGCAAGTTACGATGGGAACTTCTTTCCGTGCTACTTGATGGCGACGACAAGAACGGCCAGCAGTAGGGTGTCGCCGATTTCGTCTTGGCCGACACCGAACAAGTATAGCTCGCCGGACCGTGGCTAGCACCCGAAGTGTTGCGGTCTGCACTGCGTCGTCTTTCATTATGATGTGAGAGATCGTAACGCACAGAGACTGCCGGATGCATACGAAAGCCTACCAGCAGGGAGTGACTGTGCCATTTTTCTCTTAACGTCTCAGGTGAGTGTATCAGCTTTTGTTCCGAGTTTTCAAACGGCGCATACTCGGCCCTTCCGGTTTGGCTACATTTTGCGCGACGTTTCTCTTGGCACGACGTTTCTCTTGGCAGTTACAGACGTTTCCTAGGAATGCGCGCGGAGACTATTATTACTCGATTTTCTATTTTGTGTCTTGTGTTTTGTGAAAGAAATGGTTCTTTCATTTGTATTTTTATGTGAGTATATTGGTATTTGTATATTTGGCAAGCAGAAATGAGTTCATTGCAAAGTTGTACCTCCCAGTGAGCTGCATATGAACCCAAACAAGTCAATCCTGTCTTGGCTATTGTATGTATAACAATACAGCTATAGTACATACATAGCACCGGTGCTAACATATCGGGCACAAACTTGGAGGTTAACAAAGAAGCTCGAGATCAAGTTCAGGACCGCACAAAGAGCGATGGAACGAAAAATCTTCGGACTAACGTTAAGAGACAGGAAGAGAGCGGTGTGGATCAGAGGGAGAACAAACGGGGATAGCCGATATTCTAGTTGACATTAAGCGGAAGAAATGGAGCTGGGCAGGCCATGTAATGCGTAGGATGGATAACCGGTGGACCAATAGGGTTACAGAATGGATACCAAGAGAAGGGAAGCGCAGTCGAGGTCGGCAGAAAACCAGATGGGATGATGAAGTTAGGAAATTTGCAGGCGCAAGTTGTAATACGCTAGCGCAAGGCAGGGGTAATTGGAGATCGCAGGGAGAGGCCTTCGTCCTGCAGTGGACATAAAATAGGCTGATGATGATGGTGATGATGACATGTATAGCAAGTAGTACATACAGCTGTAGTTGGCTTAATCGCTGTAGGATATTTTGTTGTAAAAGTAGAATTCTGTGTACTATTTTACTGCTGCCATGCAGAAATACTTTTTTTCTTGTACCAAGTAACACTGACAGCGTTGAATGAAATTTAATGAGGTATGGTGTATTATACTAATTTAATTTTTAAAAATTTCGTCTGTCATGTATCAGAGATTAGTTTACCTTGTAGAAACAATGTTGTGTTATCTCTTACGCTACTGCTGTTGTCCTGCATATTTTGTAATTTTGAAATGTATTTTATTTTAGGTATTGAAGAAGTGGCAACAGCCACAGAAAGTAGCCATCTTATCCAGCACCTTATGGGTGAGAAATTGTAGCAGGCGCTTTGGCATATCTCCTTAGCAGTATGATGCGATTTGTTGTAATTTTTTGTCCTCGTTCCTGCCTTATTCATTTTAGTATTGTGCAAATGGTAATACGTTAACATAGAGACAGAGTAATCACTCAAGGGCGAGACATGGCTGGAGCAGACAAGACACATAAGCCTCCTTTTCCGTGTATGAATGTTGCGCAGTTACTCTGTCCTCGTCTACCAACAAGCCAAAATTACTCGTCAGGTACGATTACTAATTCTCTGTTATTACAATTTCATCAACGCAACAATGAAAGGACATGTACACACACAGTAACACAAGAGACTTCAAATGATGAAGAGTCATAGAACAAAGAGCATTGCTGGAGCCAATGTTTCGACAAGGAGAATAAGACAATGTGTTGTCTCACATTGTCAGTCAGCGTGTTGGCTCCAATGACATTTCTCGTTCTACCACAATTTACCGTTAAAAGGAACCATTATTGCTCTTGCTGAAGTATTATGCATTATGTAATAAAAATTGGCAGGGTGAAATGTCAAGAATGTGAATGTTTTTCTGTATTCTAATACTAGAGCCAAGACAGGCAGAGAAACAAGAATAAGATTTAGAGAAGCACTTTGTTAGCACTACCCAGTTGGCCAGCTTCATTCGCAGCTTGCACTTTATTGCATTAATGACCATAGAAATTAGTAAATAAATTAGCTTGATTTACTTTTGTCAAGAGATGCTCAACTTGAATTAAGGCAGGTTAAAAAATATACAATGACATTTTAAGATGGCAGGCTTGCAGTTGATTAGCACACCACTTGGTGGCATGAGCTCAGGTTCGGGTTGCACACTCTTCGTCTTTGCTGGCATTTTCATAAACATAACTTCGGCTTCGTTGTTGTTGGGGTTCTAGTGTTGTAGGAGCTAACTGTTTAGCTTTATTTGTATTAGTAACCACGTTACATGGACAACTGCTGCATATTTGTAAATTACGACATGGTAGGACTTGAAACATTTGTGCAAATTTGTTGCAGGTAAAACTTGGCGGCTCCTGCTCCTGCCTTCCACCACCACCCTGTCCCGACTGCTTCCACTACAGAGTTGGCAACCTTAGTGATGATGCCAAGCAGTCCGATGGCAGACGGCAAGATGCAGGTAAATACATGCAATCCAGCAGTGTCTTGACTGAAGCAGCCTGTAGCCACTCAGCAATGAATTAACCTTGAAGTAGTTCCACTATTCCACGTCCTTCTATTGGTGCAGCAATGCTCAAGTCCACGCAATTTGTTTTAGCTTCCAAAAGGCTATGTGGATTAGACGAACCACGATGCACATTTTGATACTAGTGGAAACCACTTATACAATTTTTTTCTTGCTTAGCACTAATAAAGCTTTACCAATTTGAAAGCAATACAGTGTGCTCTCAGAAGTGATATTTGGCATACTTTTACTAAGACCGCCTCATTGTTAAACCTGCGGATAAACGTACACCAAAACTGAGTTTTCTGCGGGTTCATCCTCATCTTTGTGCGTTTCTGCATGAGATATATATTTCTGAAACCATTGTGCGTACACAGTACATGTCCTGAGCACTTGGATCACGTTAGTTTACAGCTTTTGCTAGAAGCCATTTCTCTGAAAATAAAAATAGTTCAATTTGCCCATTTTTAACGGCCCATAATAAACTGATGATCAAGGAAAACAATTTTAGGTGTAAGGCCTCTTCATTCTCCAGAGAAAAATTTGTTCTGCTCTCACATTGAAGAAACCGGTATCTTGGCGGTGCCTTTCGGTGCCTTAGAACAAAATTCACATCGAACTTACACCAGTAAAAAAATGTTTCACCTGGAAATATTTTACAAAATCATAATTTGTCTGATATTGAAGGGCCTCCAATTTTTCAAAAGGAAATCCGAAATGGTCGAGGGCTAGGTTGGGGGGGGGGACAGTTGGCATACAATAGCCTTCTTACAGAAATGGGGCATACAGAGGGCCAAGTAACATACACTTGACGTTACGTTAAGGTGAAATTATTGATTCACACAAGCCAAAATGACAAGCATTCCATCCTATAAGTAGTTCCTTACATTTATTTATACTTTTTGCACATTTATTTACCTTCAGTCAGGTGATCTGTGTCTGTTTTCATTATTTGCTATGTGTAGATGGTAAGATTCAGATTTGTGCTATGGTGAAGAATATTTTGGTGTTTATAGATGTGGGCTTCTGTTTTTCAGGTTGCTGCGAAATTTTACCCGAGCTGGGCCACACACTTGAGCCAGGCCTCTTGGAAAGGATGCCATAATCAGACTCCACACGTCGATGTCAGAGGATGCCAGGGATCAAGGCAACCTGTTGTGCCCCACTATTCAATGTTTGGTGACCCTTCTATGTGTTTCACCTATTTCGCAGCTGTACCTCGGCTGCCATCTATCCAAACAGCATCGCTAGCTGTGCCCACTTGTTGAACCATGGACAAATATTGGCATGGAGTGTTCCCTGGGCTTCATGTTGTATTTGCTCTTCAGGATTCTTGGCAAATACTGTTATAAGTTACATGTTTTTAGTACCGACTTTTTAATATTTCCTTTCTCTTGGAATTCTTAACGTCTCCTGCTATTATATCTGTATGTATGCCCAGTTTCTCGTAGTTATTTTGTACTTGTGTATGTAATTGATAGGTTCTTAACTCTTGTAATGCGTAAGGCTAAAACGCTGACTTACATCATGTTTTGTTCATTTATTATCTGCAGCGCTGTAAAACGTTGAAGAATTTTAACTCAACTAGTGCCCCATAGCAGGATAAATTCAAGAGCAAAATTGAGCACCTATTTCAAGCACCCGTTATTTTTAAAAAGGAAAGAACGTATAGGAGCATGAAAAAAAAACAGTATTATAGTAGGAAAACCTGGCTGCCCATCATAAGTGTCTTAATAATGTGACTTCCTTTCAGTGCAATGATACCAGTGGCACTGGTGGACAATGTTTGAGACATGAAACCCATGATACCTTGGCATTCGTCAGTGTGGCAAATAGGCTTGCCACACTTACGAATGCCAACGGTACTGTAGGTTTCATGCACACATTGGTTGTGTTACACCTTATGAGAATTGCATGTCTCGAACATGAAGGTTTACAGCAGTGCTTTGAATGACCACTATATTTCCTAATTTTCAGTATTTATGAATGCAAGAGTAATGGTACAGATCATGTATAAATTATTTTACAGGCTATATGCCTATAGATACACGCTTCTGATGACATAGCACCGACATGTGGTGGCGGGATGTATGTCTTCATTTGAGATTTAAATATTGCCTTCCAGGCCTGGGTTAGTCTACTACATTGAGAGCCCATGCACTAGAGGGAAGTGAATTAAACTAAGAATGATAAGCATCAAAATATCTTGTTCGTGGCACTAATTTGACAATCAGCAAGGTTCTTTCTGCATTCATTTCCAAATTCGTGATATATTTTAAATGACTGGTTTCATTAATGTCAGAACAAATATTTGTTTATTGTCAACACAGTTGATGTCGCCCATTTGGACACCATTCCTTTACAGGCTACAAATTCAATGTAATATTGGGGTGTTTAAGGTTTTGCGCACCCAGTGTTAAGGGACGCAAATGGTGGCATACAACAGAATGCACGAAAGAACAAAAAAATGCAAGTAGGACATAGGGCTTTGGGGCAGATGCTTTGGTGTGCCATTTCTAAAACTCCCTGCAGTCTGCCTGAATGCATTGTCTAACGCTTTGGTAGAATACATTGGCAGCCACTAATTCAGGCGAAATGCTTCTCGAAACAACTTTTGAAATTATTTCAGTGAGAGATTTGAAAAAATCCTGCTGCATATAGTTTTATATGCAGATTTTAAGTATGTCAGTGGTTTTTGTGTAGCTGCTATATTTTTTTAGTTATGTCCTACACAGTGTCAAAGTATCTGCGGGCACTTTAATGTATATAACAGTTTCATAAGAATGATCGTGCTGTATCTTATTCAGCTCGTAGACCGCAAAGTGCCGATATCTACCCGAACAGCATGTAAAATTACTGAAACTATGCAAAAAATGGGACACTTTAAATAATTTTGAAAGATATTGCAATTTCAAGTAGATATTAGCATTCTACATACTTGAAGAGTATGTAAGCCAAATCTCGTTAGTATCGGACAATGTAAGTACAAAAAGTTATTTGCATGGGATTGTGAAAAAATTATTAATGTGTACTGAGCATAGTCCCGCTAAGTTTACATGTATCGATAGATATCGGCACTTTGTCATCTACAAAGAGCTAAGTTAGCACAATGCTTTTTGTCACAATTTAATACAGAAGAAACTGCCCGCAAAGATCACTATACATTGTGCCATTGTTTAAGACATAACTGAACAAATGTAGCAGCTAAACAAGCATAACATACGCGAAATCGGCTTGAAGAACTCCCTAATTGGCTTAATTTTCGAACCTCTAGTACAAAACATTTTAAAAAACATTTCGAGTAGCATCTTCCTTCAATACAAGATTCAATAAGCAAAACGTGTCCCTTGCTATAGTAACCTATAACATAGCTGAGAAGACAGCCCAGAGTCGCTTAGACAAGATGACTTGCCTTTAAAGTTGAAGGCTAGTCCTCTTGTCTCAGCGACTCGGGGCTGTCTTCCCATGGGCGCGTGTTAAGCACTGAGGTTTCCTGCATTCTCTGAAAGTGCAATACTAAAAATGTCGTGAATGTGCCCTAATAGGGGGGAAAAAGTTCCCTGAAAGGCAGATAAGACTATCACTTCGTTCGACATTTATATGTTGAATCCATATCTTTGTTTTGTATTTTGCCAGCATGATTGATTTATGGCAAGTCTTGTATTAGTGCTTATTGCAATCAGTGAAATTGTTGGTGTCTTAAAAAACTTTAGTCCTAAAAAACCATGTTTAGGTCAACTTCAATAAAATGTTTAGCTTAAATATTGCTGTATGTTTTTTTGTAATGTTGTCAATTTTCAAGCTTGTATGCACTGTTGCAGATTATATGAAAGAATAAAATTGATGCACAACTTTTTAATATGATGTTTTTCAGATCAACTTTCAAGTCAAGCTAAGAAACATGCATGAGTTGTGTGAGAAAAGTGCCAACAAGAGTACCATAAGGTAAGACAGCTGTTTTTACTGTTAAATTGGATTATCGATTGCCAACCAGTTGCTGTCTTGAACTTTGTACTGCATAGATTATGTAATCTAAGTTGGAATATCGTTTAATTATTCTACTTTAATTATTGTGATCTTGTTTAAGAAGACATTGACAATTATCACGCACTTGTAATCTCTGTCAATTTTGTAAATATTTGCCAATTATTTTTTCAGCCTATGATTCTTGGTAATAGTTATATTCATTGCAGAAAGAGCTAGTACATTGCATTTAATTATACAGGTACTAGTCATTAGTACATTTTTTGTCTTCAGAACTTTTTCTGCCCCACAACTCTTTCATGAAATCTGAAATGATGTACTCGCCTCCTTAACAATGTACAGTGAAATCTGTCAGTATGTTTTGTTTAAAATACTGTTGATTGTATTTATTTGTTGTTATGTGTTGTTTGTTATTTATTGTTATTTATAAATTATAACGATAATAGTGTAGGACCATAATAGGATTGGCGTTGACTCACAACTGTGCCCAGCTACATCCAAGCAGCTGTACCATACAATGTGCATGTGTCGTAGTGCACTAAAGAACCCCAGGTGGTCAAAATTAATCCGGAGCCCTCCACTACGGCGTGCCTCATAATCGGAACTGGTTTTGGCACATAAAACCCCAAAAAGAAGACACTTCCAGAGATCCTCAATAACAAAATGACATAAATCACTTTTGTTGCTAACCTCCCTTGTGCTTAGCTATGGATTCATTATTATTCTTGTTGTCTTTTCACGATAGTCACTTTGCACTGTCGGCAAAAGTGTTGTAGGTTGCCTCAACGCATTTTGAAAAGTTTCCTCGACACTGCCAGCAGAGAGTCACGAATGGAGTTATGGATTTACTCTATTTGCAAGAGTCCTGCACCAAGCACTAGGGGTATCGCGACACATACTAATGGAGTTACGTTTATCTACCAAGTCTCGTCAAGACATAGTTACCTGATTCTTCAACAGTGGTCATGTTCTTGCTTTATCTTGAGTGTCCGACTCACCTTAGCAGCAATCCTGTCTGCACCTGCAAAAAAGTAGCAAAGTGGCTAAAGTTAAAGGTCGACGAAAAGATAAAGATACCTAGCCGTATATTCAAAAGTTTGTATACAATTTTACAAAATGTGACATCCCCCTTTGGTGTGAGAGTTGCTTTCGGCATCAAATGAACTGAGTAGCCTATTTGCTAGAGTACACAACAAAGCAAGAAGTCACTCTAGATAGGAGTGGCAGTGGAAAGTTCCGCAAAGAAAATGTTTTATTTCATGCACCATTAATGTGGCTTATCAGCTGCTCCTATTGTGTGGGAACGCATAAGTTGCGTAGACTAGCCTTCGCACCAATGTTATCTTAAGGGGACACCAGAGAAAGGTAGAAATCAAAAACAGATATTCACACTTGGCTGCTTACTGTGCATTGGGTCGATGTTTTGACAGTACAAAAGACAACTGTGGTATGTAATAACAAAGACAAAAGAATTAAAAATTAGTGTTATGTGTCAATCAACCTTTTGTGACCTTCAGTGTTTATAGAAACCCCTTTTTTATGTATGTGCCAAGCCATAGGTAGGCTTTACGTAACTCAGTAATGCTTGCTAAGTTAAAAATCAGAACAAGAAAACTCACAAGCACTTTATATGAGTGACATTCAAAGGATGGCACCTAATTTAACTTAATGTATTTACTGAGGGTAGATTACAACCGGTACCAAATCTGCTCTTACAGGGTGACTTGTGATGAGTAGAAGAAGCCTTCCTCATGTCTACTTTCTGTATGTGTCTTTTGGCTCTTCATGCACCATGTGTATTGTATTGTTACAGCTGCATGTGTGTAGCTGGGCACAGTTTAGTTATCACCTGGTCTGCTTCCTTCCTCGTCCTCGTCATTCATGCGCTATCTTTGTCGTAACAAAATACAGTGTAGACCGCTTATAACGTAAGTAGCCGGAGTCGCGAATATCCGCACTATAGGCGGTACCACACTATAACCAAAGCAACAATTTTCAAGGCCCGCACATATGCAAAACATGTGCACCGAGCCGCCACGCGTATGCGACAGTCGAGGAATGCGGCTAGAACGTTTGCATTCAATTTACAGTCGAATCTTATTAATTCGAACCAAATCATGCGGCGGCGCCTCCGACCGGCATTGCTCCGGCACCGCCATAGAGTAAAAGCTTAGGAGAGACCCCTCAATGTCGCGCGCGAACAAAAGAAAAAAAAAAGAAAGAAAAAAAAACCGCGGCGGAAATTTCACCCTATCCCAAATGGCAAGGTCGCCGATTCTGCGTTGCGCCGGAACATGCGTGTACGTGCCGACTTCTCAGCCACGCTACCGTAGCCACGCGTAGAATATGGCAGTGAACCCTTCTTTCTCCTTTATGCTTCCTCTACTTTCTAGTCACGTGTTGACCTTGCACGCTGCGGCCAGTGCAGAGGGAAGCAGCGGTGGTGTCCCAGGCCGGCCAACGAAACCGCCCACGCCGGCAAAGGCCCGCTTCCCGATAATGGCAGAAAACGAAGCTTCGCGGAGCTGGCGCCGGGCCACGTATTTCCAATTGCTAGTAGGTACAGCGTTTGACCGCTGTAGCCGCCGCCGTTGGAACGGAGGAGGCGTTGACGGAGAAAACGCTGGGCTGGTGGTGACTAGCCTGCTGTTGGGATCTGTGGTATTATAAATGCATCACTGTTTTGATGATCCAAATATAATCTCACTATCAGGGAGGGAGCAGTCTACCTGACTGGAGCAGTATTTTTTTATTTGGGCTGTTGCTACGCTGCGCTCCGCAACACCCCAACGACCGCCGCTTCGCGTCGGTGCCCGGCACCACGGCTGCCGCCGTGGCACCGGGGTTCAAGTGAGCGCGCTGGCAAACAGAGAGAAAAAGAAAAAGAAAGCATGATATTAGGAAAAAAATGTGGTTGATCCCTCTTATATAGGAATCGGTATAGAACACGAAAGTGAAACGTGTCTTCACAGAAGTAGTGTAATGTTTATTGCACATTGATATATAATGTCTATTGGTGTTTTGTGGCTAAAGCGCCCTTAGGCGTTGATGCACCCACGCTGACGCCTGGTGGCACGTCTCCTCCATCACGACTACCAACGTCGATGACCATGAGCAACCGTCGTGCATATGGAAGCTGCACTACGCTGCACACGCTAGCACAACGCGAAAGACGAAGCACGTAACTGACACACTAATACAACGCGCAAGACAAAGCACGTAACTGAATCGTCACCGAGTCAAATCAGCGCGTACAGCGCGTCGTAATTGCAGCCTCCGCGATCAACTTCAGAAACATTTTCAGAGCTAATTGCGGAGGCCACGCTCCGCTGTGCTGAGTACGGTGAACGCCACCTAGGTGGCGTTGGTAGTGCTTCTTGATGCCAGCGTCCCTTCGAATGCTGGCATCGAGGCGTCGTAGTGCTGAGACCACCGAAGCGTTCACTGTCGGTGCGCGTTAAGGCCCGACCACATTCGGCGTTTTCCCGGCGTTTCCTGGCGTTTCGTGACCCGGCGCCGCTCAGCGTCGACGGTGAGGGAGGCGCCAAGCCGAAACGTCGTACTCAAGGCACACCAGAAATCTCGGCGCCGGCGCCGCCGCCGGAAGCGGGTCGATGAGCGCCGACTTGGCGCCGACCAATCAGCGCATGGCTGCGGCCGCGCTGCTGGCAACTTTTGCAAGCGACTTCCGCAGCAACCATTTCGCGTGCGTGCCACCATGTGGCGCCAGTGTCTCGTCGGCGAGGCGGCACCGTCTGAGAAAGTAGCCGCTCGTACCTTCGAGCGCGCTGCCGTGAATGTGTGTGCGTGTGTGTGTGTGTGTGCCGCAGAACTATAAACAGGGCTTAAAAACCTTAATCGGGAACATTACTTATAGTTCACTTGAATGACATTGCACACTGCTTCTGGTTAAATCTGTCTGGTCACATTGTGCGACGCTGGACTGGCGCTGTTTGCGTGCGTCTCATGTGGCTGGGTGACCTCTCCGGCGCCGTTGATGCAACGACGCCGAGAGACGCAACGGCAGGAAACGCCGGTGAAAACGCTGAATGTGGGCCGGGCTTTAGTGTCATAATGCAGTACTTCTCTTTTCTGCTCGTAGGCGGCGGCACCGCCCCGAGCAAGAGCGCGGGTACACGGAGGAGTGTTAGATATGTAAGGCGCGTCTGTGTAGCTCTCTGCAAATGCGTTTGTGGCGCAATGGGTTAAACGCTCGGCGATCTATCGTCGCGGACCGAGAGGTCGTGGGTTCGATTCCCAGATTTTGCATGTTTGTGGAACTTTTTCTTCTGGTTTCTTTCTTTGTATTATGTTCGTGTACATTGTAAGCTGACGTATTTCCGTGACGGAAATACGTCAGTGAGGTCTTGGTGGACCCCGGCATAAAACACTTTCGTGTTAAAAAAAATTCTCGCCCGGGCGGGATTCGAACCAGCGAACGCATGATCCGAAAGCGAGCGCCATAGCCACTCAGCCATACAGCCACGCTTTCAAGGGCTGCATTCATGCGAACCATATCATTGCGTTTGAGCGCCCTCGGCGAAAGAAACCACCTAGAAACGCGGTACGCGCAAGCGGCGCAGCGTGGCGCCAGCGGTCAAACGCTGTACCTACTAGCAATTGGAGTATTGCCGCCGGGGCCGGCTGGAGCGGCGGCGCCTGCACGGCGGCGGGCACGCACGGTGACAGTCGAAAATGAGGGAGGGCGAGGGGAGCCACCGAAGCGGCGGAGTTGCCGAGGCGAAATCCGCTTCCCTGCCGCCCTCCTCCCTCGCATTCCACGGTCTCCGCGTGCGCCCTTCGCCGTGCTGTGCCGGCGCCGCCCGCTCCCTGAAGTTTCGTTTACTGCCGTTATCGTGAAGCGAGCGTTGGGCGGCGTTGGCAGTTTCGTGGCCCTCGTTCGCAATGCGCGCCGTGATATTTCACGACTCGCACTCAAGATTCTGGTTTCAGCCTCACTGGCTGTCCGTTCGCACCACGTGCCCTTCTCCTCCACTTCGTCTCTCTTCCTCGAGCACTCCTTGGGGCGCCCGTTTGAGGGGAGCGTTCGCCGTCTCCGCTGACATCCGTACTCCCAGGCAGCCGCACTGTAACCGGTATTTCGTTTCCCGCAAACTGCACTATAAGCGATACGTGTATACATGGAGTGCTATGGGAAAATTAACGGGAGTCTGAAAAGACTGCACTATATCCGGTCCTGCACTATAAGTGGTTACGTTATAAATGGTCTATACTGTACAGCTACCTGTGCTACATATTTTGCCAGCGTGTTTGCTTTATGGCAAATCTTGTATTAGTGCTTATTGCAATCAGTGAAATTGTTGGTGTCTTAAAAAACTTAGTCCTAAAAATCATGTTTATGTCATTGTAAATAAAATGTTTAGCTTAAATATTGCTGTATGTTATCCGTAATATTGTCAGTAATTAAGTTTTTATGCACTGTTGCAGATTGTATGAAAGAATAAAATTGATGCACAACTTTTTTAATATGGTGTTTTTCAGACCAATTTTCAACTCAAGCTAAGAAACATGCATTAGTTGTCTGGCAAAAGTGCCAACAAGAGTACCATACGGTAAGACAGCTGTTTTTACTGTTAAATTGGATTATCAATTGCCAACCAGTTGCTGTCTGCATTTTGTAATGCATAGATTATGTAATCTAAGTTGGAATATTGTTCTTATAGCACTTCATTATCTGGTTCTCCTTTCTGCACCAGTGTAGCGCTTCGTTATATTTATGTGTACTTTATTTGCATAGAAGGCTAAATTATGTTCCGAAATAAAAATACGCATGTGAGAACAGTGAAATAGGTTTAGCTTAAGAACCTATTGACATATTATAACTTCATGACTTGTGTTGTGGTGAATTGAACTTTTTCAGGAGTGACATACTATTTTGGGATGTCATTATGACTCAGAGTGACATTGCAGTGTCATACACATGCAGCTGCAAGGTGCATATTGGGTGTTTCTTGAAAACTATTTTGCTTGGTTGGCCATTGATTCCAGTTTAATAGTAAAGGGAACTGTCTTGTGTACATGGTGATTCTCTGCTGACTGATACATTTGACACTTCCAGAAGACAACATCAAATTGTTGAAATATTCACTTTTTTGGTGCTAACCTTCGACATGCTTCTTCACAGATTAGCTATGGATTCGTTATTATTCTATGTTGTTTTTTCACAATAATAACTTTGCACTGTCAGCAAAAGTTTTTGACTGATTTTAAAAAGCGTTTTGACACTGCCAGCCAAAAGTCGAATGACTTAAATGGATAAGTTAGTTTACTCTATTTTCAAGAGTCCTGCACCATGTGTAACGCGACACACACTAATGGAGTCATCAGACTCGTCAAGAATAGTTACCTGACTCCTTCAGCAGTGGTCATGTGACCCTTTACCTTGACTCGTGTGACTCATCTAGAAGAGTTAACAGACTCCCTCAGCAGTAGTTTTGCAACCCTCTTGAAAGGGTCCAGGAGACTACTAGAAAAGAGTGTGCATGACTATTGCGTGAGGAGTTAAGTAACCACTTGTATACATCACAGATAGTCTTGGGACTCCCTGGCAAAAGAGAGTTCGGGTGTCTCCCCAAAAGTGTGTCGTATAGTGGCGAGTCCAGACTCCGCGAAAAGAGTAAGGGATACTCTTTTTTTTCTTAGTGTGTACCGGTTCCACACAGATCGCAATGGAGCGCTATCAAATTTTGGATCGCCATCGGATCTACGCAGATTGCGCGGTACAGTCAATCGTGATCCCAAATCCGGATCGGGTTCGAAAATGCTCTCGTATGACACCCGTATAAGATACCAAGCACTTACCTGTTACGGCAGCGACGGGCATGACGATCCTCGCCACATCGGTCTACAAGCACCTCGTCATGTGCTTATTTTTATTATGTTTATGTTTTACTTCCCAAAGGGCAGGCCGAGCCTCAACGCAGGCGATCAGAGCTTCGTCGTTGATCACTTCCATCGCTGGAGAAACTTCGGCAGTGACTCCCGGCATCTCGGTACGATTCCGAAACTTCAACCTGTTTCCTAGCCGCCGGAAGATTACATGCCGGCTACGTTGCATCGGTGCTGCCACATCCGCTGCGTAGGCTCAAAATGACGCTCAAAATCAAGTCGGGCTGGATTCGAGCCATCGTTATGTAATGAACCAGAAGAAAGGGAACCGAGGAGCGCGATTATTATTAATTATATCAGAAGAAGCCAAGAAACAATGATACCAAGGACCACATAGGGGTAATTACTTGTACTTACTAATTGAATTAATGAAATATAAATAATGGAAATGAAAATGGATGAAAAACAACTGTCCGCCGGTGGGGAACGATCCCACGTCTTCGCATTACGCGTGCGATGATCTCACTATTGAGATACCGCGGCGCCATTTTCCCATCTCCTTTCTGGGGTATTTATGTCTTACAACTAGAATCAACCCTGGGAGTGTCAGCCAGTACCACCACTCACAAACCTAGGCGGCGGATGTGGAACATCCTTTCTACCGCAGGAGTCACGAGTAAGTGATATTTTTACGTCAAGGCAACTGGTAAATAAACCCACATATGCTACCTGAAGGCATCAATGTTGTCGGATTCGAGCCCTCGTTATGGAATGAATGAGGAGAAAGGAAACCGAGGGGCCGATTTTTGTTAATAATATCATAAGAAGCCTTGGTGTCACTGTTTGCTGGCTGCTTACGATTAATAAAGATCGGGCCCCTCGCTTCCCTTTCTTCTCGTACATATTAAACTCGTTACATA
The DNA here is from genome assembly GCF_013339745.2 of Dermacentor silvarum. Classification (NCBI taxonomy): domain Eukaryota; kingdom Metazoa; phylum Arthropoda; class Arachnida; order Ixodida; family Ixodidae; genus Dermacentor; species Dermacentor silvarum. The sequence continues at coordinate 35,631,460 of NC_051160.1, forward strand.
TTTCTTTTATGTGTGTACTGCCACTCTACATTACGGCCGTGTACCAAGTGAACACTAGCTACCCTGTGTAATCTTGTGGTACGCAGCTGTATTTTTGTAAACATTGCATGTCATACAACGCGACATTGAATAGTGAAGTGATCTGATCGTGCAAACTCGTGACACAAAGTTGAATAAAGACTTTTTGAGCAATTGTAATAAGAGATGTCTGCTTTTCATGGGTTTTCAGTGCCAAAGTTCACAGAATTATGGGCGAACTGGTCGTATTTTGTATGCATTTCTGTTTCATTTTAAAATTTAACCATGCTTACTGCAAATATTTTACCATATCAATAATTTTAGCGTGCCATACTCGGCTCAGTCGGTAGTTGAACACCCTTCGTGCATAATTCAGCTGCTATGATAGAAATGGGCGCATAAGATCGCAGTGCAGCTGGAATGCCTCCTCCCCAATGAAGGTAAAAGGTGCAACGGTGGCCGTTGTTCCAGGAAGTCGAGAAAAAAAAGTTGTCGCAGTTTCACCTGAAAGGCGAAGCATCAATTGCGATAGCAAATTTGTAGAGAGCTATACGGAGTAATGATATTAGCTTTATCAGCTGTATAAACTTGGACATGCAGCAGCACCGGCAACGCGCAGAACTGTTGTCGACGCCGTCGGCGTTTTGCCCGCGTTCGCTCAAAATGCCTGCGGCGTTGGTGACTGTTGCCGCAGCCTCTGATATAAATAGGCACTTGGTGCCGCAGCTAAACGTCGCCTCCCTTCCCTCCCCCACGGCCTCTCGCGCGTCGGAAGAAGGCGCGTTTGCTCTACATATATGGTGATTGTAAAGAAGGAAATACACGCCTACTTCTGCAGCCCTTAAGGAAGCACGGCGCAGAACGCGCGTTTGTTCTCCGCCGTGCGTTCACTCCCCGCGAAAGAGCGCGTCCCTCGCGCCCTTTCACTCTCACATACAGCGTTCGGCGGCGCGCGGCGACGATTTCATCTCCATTGACGTCATACGGAACCTCACGGCGACGGCGACGGCGATGCCGACGGCAGAAATCTGCTTTTGAGTGTCCATATAATTGCTATCGCAATAAAAGCAGGCACAGAGAGGTGCTCATGTCGAAGGGCTTTTCCAAATGTGGAGTTCTGGAAGACACCACCATCGCTCTGATGGCGTTCTGCTCCAACATCTATCAGGACGTACTTGTAGTTGCTGTCGACAACAGCCGTCAGTACCACTGAAAAGGTGCCCTGAAAATTGGTGTTCATGAATTACAGCAGAGGCACAAGTATGCCTAACATGATGCAAGGGGGACAGGCAGCTATTAATAAGCAAAGTGGAAGAGTATACTTGTAAACGTTAGGTGCATCCACTACGTCAGCTCTGGCAACATGCATCGCCTGCACTGAAACCAAAATGTAGAGTTGACAAACACAAAATTGCCCGCATTTGTTTGCATACAGGGTGTTTCATTATAGCTGCACCAAATTTTTAAAAATTGCCTCTGGCAGATAGCACAATTAAAATCCTTGATCTAAGCAACTCGATGCGGCTGCCATTACTTCCACAAGAAATCTAAGCACCTACTTTAGTAATCAACGTAATTACGGTAATTAACGTTTTAATTATAATGATTTTACGCCACCTCTTTCAATCTACGAAATATTGCCGGTGAGTTCGCAAGGCGTATCCGCTTGGAAAGGATTCCCAGGACTGAACCAGTTTCAGAGATATTAATTTTCAAAGTGTGCGACGAAATGCATGATACCACTGTGCGCAATACGGCCAACATACAAACCACCATTTCGGGGTACAGTTCAAATCTGTGTGCAGCGTAGGGCGTTACTCCGTCGGGGACACTCCCCAGGCGATACAACCCAAACACTACCGCGCGCCGGGTTGGGGAGCGCCTGTACCCATTTTTATTTCAGGTGGGTGACGGCGGTGGGTTTTCAACCGTTCACCTACCGTAGCCCTAGCAGACGCCCTATACACTTGGCCACGACTGCGGTGACGAAATGCATGGAAGTTCCAGTTAACGTAATGCTTCAATGCACAAAACAGTGTTTTCTTCAGAAAGTTAACTGGAACGCCCATGCATGTCGTCGGACACTGAAAATTACTATCTCGAAACTGGTTCAGTCCTGAGAATTCGTTCCAAATGGATATACCTTGCGAACTCACCGGGTATAATTCGTAGATTGAAATATGTGCCATAAGATACATAATTAAAAAGTTAATTGGCATAAATACGCTCAAATACTCAATTACGGCTTTCGATTTCTTGTGGAAGTAATGGCCACCTCACCGAGTAGTTTATTTCAGGGATTATAATTGGGCTATGCTGCCACAGGCAATTTTTAAAAGTTTGGTGCAGCTAAAATGAAACACCCCATATATATGTAACACAGCAACACAACATGTGTAGTACTGCTTGATAAAATACAGGCTTTCAATTAATCAAAGTATGAATGAAAGCAATAAGATTGGCATCAAGTAGTTGGTAGCAACTATAAATATAATCACACACTGACATAATTATTTCAGTGGTGTCGACAAACCTTATACAAGCACAAATTTACGATGTAGTTGAATTACAAGCTGCCAGAATTCCGAGGAGCCATTATAGCAACGTCTTTTTCGCCTACTGCACTCAAACAGTTTGGAAACTGCCGCTGTGCGGCAAATCCATCGGCAATCTGCGTCCACTCAGACGGGCTTGGTACCTGGAAATAATCCAAAGCAACAAGTACGGCTCCTGTAATTTCTCAATACAAGTGGTTGAAAGGACCAGTCGAAATTTAGTTGTGATTGTGCAAAATCACACGTCTCTTTTAGCTATACACCAGATTTAAAAGTTAGTGCAATATAATTCACGATGAAGAATATGGTCCTAATAACCAGAACGTCCAAAAGGCAGCAGATGGCAAGGAGTGAACATATAAAACAGATGAACAAAAAAATTTAAAAAAAGTTCATATTACTATCCCTATCTAGGAAAGGCTGACTAACTTAGTATAAACGACTTCATTTCTTTTATTATTGGTTCCTACTTGCGACTGCAAGTGGACATATATATATATAGGCTGATGATGGTGATAATGATGATTATCTGTTCATTTCTCATTTTCAAAAATTCTTTTATTTTCGTTTTTAATCATTATTTATTTCTGATCTAATTTATTTTAATTTTCAATCGTATTACCACCCCATTCACTGGCCTATCCCCCTAAAATGGGTTGGTTCGATTAATTGAGGCATCATCATCACCGTCCCCCTGCGGCCAGCCGCAGTGACACGTGCACCGTCTCCAGCCTGCCTCGCGCTCCAGCAGTCCGGGCCGGAGTGCAGGCTCCGTCAAAATTCCAAGGTAAGCCACAACCGATACGCCAGCAAAATGAGAGCATATCATTGCGATATCAACTATGAGGATAATGGAGACGAGTCCGCGGTTTTAGCGGGCTTGAACAGTTACATTCATGGTGGTGCATGCGCGACCAGAGTGTTGTAGGGTGCATGATACTCAAAGGAGACATTACTCAGTCCCTGACCGTTTATTGCAGTATCGGCGTGGCGGCCATGGATGCCACGCTGGGCACGCGCGAAACGTGGGGGCACGAGTTCATGGGACGGTCGGCCCAGAAGGCTGTGTCGTACATGACCGCATGGCGTCCGTAAAGGTCCGGTGCAGGTGAAGTCCACAGCAGCCGTATTTGACTCGGTTGATCTGTCGCCTGACAAATCCGGCAGCGAAGTGAACTGCGTCGCCTCTTCTCCCCCATCGAGAGATCGTGGTAGGGGAATGTGCCCTGAAGCAAGTAATGGAAGCTAGCGTATGTATTGAAGAAGTATTCTTCGGAGAAGCAGGCATCCAAGCAGCATTCACGCAGGTAGGCATCGGAGACGTAGGCATAGGAGGCGTAGGCATTGGAGTGGGCCTCGTAGGGGTCAGACTCTGAAGGGACAGCGTTGGAAGAGACGGTGTCGGAGGAGTAATCGTAGTCGAACGGGCGGCGGTGGAGGTGCCGCCGTAGAACAAGGGGGATTGCACGAGGAAATCATGGAAACGCACATTACACAAACATGCAAACATTGGGAATCGAACCCGGGTACATCGCAGGAAAACTAAACACGCTAACTACTGGCATACGGGCATAGGCTGGCATAGAGAACTCGCATGGCTATTTGTAGGCACATTTGTGCTTTCAACGCTGGCATTTTTGTCGATCGTTCACCGTCGGCTATCGTGCACGGTATACATGTAATTTTATTGCGATAGCAATTATATGGACACTCGAAGCAGATTTATGCCGTCGACGTCGCCATCGTCGTCACCGTGAGGCTTCGTATAAAGTCCAAAAGCAACAAGATCGTCGCCGCGCGCCGTATGCTGTATGGGCGAGTGAAAGCGTGCGAGGGACGTGCGCATTCACGGAGAGCGAATGCACGGTGGAGAGCAAACGCGGTGTCTTCCACCTGTGAAAGGCCATGCGGGGACGGGAATGGAGGGAGGGGAGCTTAGCTGCGGCAGCATGTGCGTATCTTGCAACCGAGCGCAAGGCGAACTGGCGACTTAATCTCCTACGCGAAATGTGGAAACTGGGAAGGCAACGCGGAAGGCAGGGGGAGAGGTTTCAGCTCTGTCAACAACTGCGTACTAGTAGTTTGCGCTGCTGCGGGCTGTGACGCGCACCATATCTTGAAAGCGATCTCCACACAGCTCTTACCTTTGTATGCGCTGTACTTTCACCGCTCAGTTTTCGTTGAAACGATAGAACGCACGAACATTAGCTCACTGCTGCCGCCGCGTTAGCTCACGCCAGCGTTTTGACAGTGGTTTCTGGGATCATCGAGTGTGCTTTATTCATATTTGGTTTTGCGCTCTGACAGCATTATTGTTAATCCAGTTAGTAAGCGAATGTGTCCAAGTTTATGAAGCCGATAAAACTACTCTCTTTACTCCATATAGCTCTCTACTAATTTGCTATCGCAATTGATGCTTCGCCTTTCGGGCGAAACTGCGACATTTTATTTGTAACTGCTGCCGATGCTTAGGTGGTTGGTGATAGTACAAATTATTTAAATGAATAGCAGTATACGAATACCGCTTTCAACTGCTGTCATGGGGGGCGCAAAGGCTAAACGGGATAAGAAAGTGGAGCATGGGAACAGGCGAATGTTGTTCTTCAATGTTGTCTTTCTTCCCTATGTTGCGATTTGTTCGCTGCATACACTGTTTAACGGAGAACTTCGCTTTGTCTGAGAAGCTTTCATCATTGGTCCCAACATTCACTTAAAACCGAACCGCCACCAACATGCACACCTGCAACTATATTTACCTTGCACTTGCTACATTGTGGCGCTGTGGTGTGGCCTCGACGGTATAACGGCAATACGGCTCCGCTGTTCTGAGATGTCGAATAAGCGGGCCGGTTATTGCCGGCACGTCCAAGTTTGTTGAACCAGCGCCTCTATTTTTTCAATGCCAGTGCAATCACCCGCTCCGCAATAGGAGCCGCTGGTCCGCCTTAGTTCATTGAGTTGCCGCGATGTGACGCTACCCAGAAGGTATAACTGCTTGCGTCACGCGTGCGTCTGAAGCCACAATCTGACGTACGCGTTGGAAAGCGTCCGCGCGCGCCGCATCACGCCTGGGCGCGTACGGCGTCAGGCGCGGAGACTGCGTCACGTGTGAACGCGTTGCGGCGTGGACACTACCACTGCTAGAATGTTTACGCCCGTGCTACAGCGTATCCGCGCCGGAAGTTGCCACCGGGTCGCCCGCGCGACGCTCCTCACGTGACCACAGAAGGCCAATGACGTGACCACAGCGAACCAGCATGACTTCCGGAACGACTCATCGCCCGGCGTGCAGGCAAGCCCGGGCAAGCTGCGTGATTTGTGTTCGTCGTTCCGCGGGTTTGGTAGGTGAACATGGCAGCCACGACGAAACGCGCAGAGACGCGCGGCATCTCGTGCATCGTTGGGTGCGCGCCCTCTTCCTCTACCGGACGCGACGTGACGTCGAGTGAGCGCGGCGCGTGGGGACGCTTTCCAACGCGTATGTCTTGTTGGGGCTTGAGCCACTGAGTGCGCGCCGCTGCCGGTCCGGAGGAGATGCGGTAGACTATTCAGGCGTCTGTCAGGATTACTTCCTCCGACTTCCGTCGTGAGGCGCCACCCAGAAGGGTGGTGCCTCATCTCCTCACCATCTCTCCCACGACCGTAAAGCAGGCGCCAGCGTTAACCAAAGGGAGAGAGTAGGAAAGAGTAATCGGAGAGGGTGGTGAACCATTGTATCGGCCGCATCTGGTTGGTATCGAAAAAATAGAGGAGGCGCTGGTTCAACGGACAAATATATTTCTGTTGACTTCTGTTGGCCGCAACAGGGATGCCCTCAACGTTAGACTGACATATATAGTTTGTGTGAGTACAAGAAGCATGCTGTTGAACCGCCCGTTTTATGCCGCTCCGTTGTAGCTATTGATTCAGTGTTTATTTTGAAGCAGCAAGGCGCGTCGGTATCTGAGCCTGTGAGCCTACCGTAACTGCACTGCAAATATCGGAAAATTTGCGGCTTTGCACACGCTAGCTTATTTTCACCTCTTCACCTGCCAGCCGCATCTGACATTGCGACTAGGTACCGCAGCCATACCTGCTGTGCCGTTGAGGTTAAAGGCATGAAGGGGGGAGATAAATCGAGGAGCGGATAAACAGTTTATAATGTGGGAATTAGCCTCGCCAAAGTGCTGTGGATTACGAGGGACGCAGTAATGGGAGCTACGGATTAATTGTGGCCACCTGGAGTTCCTTAATGTACACCGCAAGAATCACACAAACCGTATTTGCATTTCCGTCCGAATGCGACACGCGTGACTGCAACGCTAAAGTCACCTTTTTACCACGGCGACTGCCAGTGAAAGAACGCATCAGCAGTTTGACAATGTCGTATAACCAGGCGGGATTTTGGCAGTGTGTCCAAGCTTACAATGGCTCCATTCCTAGCCTTGCAAGTCAATTGCTTCGACGCAAAATGAAACTGGAATAACCGCGTTTTGCGCATTGTGTGTAGTGCTACATTTGCACGATCTGCACCACCGCAATGAGTGCTTTCTGCTATCTGGGATGCAAGCGGTACTCTGTGCGGAAGAGGAGCCGCGTTCATACAGAAAGTGCGTTTAGTTTATTTATTTATTCAAAAGCCTCACAGGCTCCAGAAGGAGTATTGTGTGAGGGGTGATTATAAAATATATATATAAGTGGAATCATTACAAAAATGTAAAGAGATAACGAGCATATAAAGTCCTATGCTAAGGTACGTAAAACAACATGACGTCACATAGTAGTTAGCGAAACGCGGTATACACTATCAGAATAGGTGGTGACATACACAATGTGAGCGCACGTCATTTACCGCTGTCAAATTATGCAGAAGTGAGCTAAACGTATCTGTCTTGACAATGCGAAAAACGAGAAGCGTGCACATAATTGAGTGAATATTACCAATGCCAGCAACTAGTTTCACCCGAAAGGCGAAGCATCAATTGCGATAGCAAATTAGTAGAGGAAAGCAGTTTTATCATCTGTATAAACTTGGACATGCAGCAGTACCAGCAACGTGCAGAAATGTTGTCGAAGCCGTCGGCGTTTTGCCCGCGTTTGCACCGAACGCGCGCGGCGTTGGTGATTGTTGCCGGTGCCTCTGGGGGCGGCTCGGAGGTTCTCAACGAGATCACGGGACACTCATCGAGCAGCGTCGGAAGGTTGTACCAGATTCTCGCCTCCCCTCCCTCCCTCCCCTCCCCCCCCCCCCCCCCCCCATGGCCTTTCGCGCGACGGAAGTCGCGTTTGCTCTCTATATATATATGGTGATTGTAAAGCAGCAAAGAGACGCTTAATTCTGCAGTCCTTCAGTAAGCACGGCGCAGAACGCGCGTTTGCTCTCCGCCGTGCGTTCGATCCCCGGGAAAGCGCGCGTCGCTCTCGCCCTTTCACTCACACATACAGCATACGCCACGCGGCGACGATTTCATCGCCGTTGACGTCATACAGAACCTCACGGCGACGGCGACGCTGACGGCAGAAATCCGCTTTGGAATGTCCATGTAATTGCTATTGCAAAAAATGGCGGTTACTTCATAGCGAAACTACATTATCACGAAGACAATTCCACTGTTCAAAAACCAGTGGTAACGCTGATCAGTTGAAAGCGTTAGTGCGCCCAAAGATGCGTTTGAAGGAGCGGTTGTTTTGTAAACGGCGAGACGTTTGTAATGGTTGGTAGAAAGGGAGGGTAGTTTGAATCTATCTGTCTGTTATATTATGAAATAAGCAGACTAGAGCAATATTTCTGCGCGATTCTAAGCAGGGTAAGGATCGACAGTGAAGATTTACTATTCGTAACGTTGGAATGACGGCTGTAGTCTTTGGCGATGAAACGCGCGGCACCATTTCAAACCCGTTCAAGAGCGTTCATTAGATAGGCTTGGTGAGATGACGAACTTGATGGCGCGTATTCAAATTGAGAACGGACGAATGTTAGATATGCTAGTGATTTAGTCGAAGAAGGAGTGTCGTGAAGGTTTCCTCTAGGGTAGTCCAGGGTGCATGATGGCTTTGCTGTGACTTTATTCATGAGAGTTGTCCAAGATAGTTTGGGTGAAATATACACGCCAAGGTATTAGTAAGACGTTGTGCGTGCTAAGTGGAAGGTCTTAAGAGTGTAGGTATATACTTTAGCTGATTTCTTACGGGCGAATGTCATTAGTTTACATTTATCGGTATTAAGAGACATTTGCTAGCGCGAGAACCAATTAGTTACTAGATCCAGATCCTCTTGGAGAGCAAGATGATGAGCTGAAGAAGAGATTTCACGGGAAATTACGCAATCGTCTGCGAAAAGTCGCATGTTAGAGGAGTTATCGGCTGGTAGATCCTTTAATGCAAATTGAAAATAAGAAGGAACCCAAAGCACTACCCTGGGGGACGCCGGAGGCGACATAGATGAGAAGGAATCAGTGACGGTGCATTGTTAAATTACGGAAGGAAAGACAATTTCTCACCCAGAATAAAGTCAAAGAATCTAAATTAAGGGAAGAAAGTTTAGATATTAGAAGACATTGCTGTACGCGATCTAAAGCTTTAGAACAGTCGATGAATATGCAATCGATGACTAGGTTATTATCCATGTGCATGAGTATATCATTGGTAAGTTCTACGAGTTGGGTATCACATGAAAAACATTTTCTAAAACCGTATTGGCTCCAAATAAAAAAATTATTACCTTCTAGGTGCTGAACGGTGTTGGAAGCAATTACATGTTCAAGTTCATGGGACACTCCTTAAAGATATCGGTCGATAATCACTAACATTAGATTTGTTGTCTGATTTGAATGTTGGTATGATTTTAAGGACTTCCCGTTCGTGCGGTATTTTACTCGTTCATAATGATAGTTGAAAGATGCGGGTAAGTATGATACTAGATATTGTCAGCCATGTTCAAGAAGGACGGTAGGACGGCAGGTCAGCCCGAACAGGAGGAACTATATCAACAGAAGCGGTGAGCGTCCCATTGTCGTAGCGGCGTCGTGCCCCTAAATTGTGTTCCTTCTTGATCTCTATCTCGACCCAGGCACTATGGAGGGAAGAGGACGCCATCAGCGCACTCGATTGACCCGTGTCTCCATATACTGCTCGCGATTGCAAAGCAGCATTGGAGCCACAGCTGCGTCAGCGTTGACCTTCTCAGCCAGCAGATTCCAAGGCCACAACACCGCCTTCAGGCACTGGGCACTCGGGATAGAGTATGCACAAAGCCCGAACTCTATCCACGTCTGTGAGGGCGTAAAGTCACTCGGGGGAAACCTCATTTCAACAACCTCGTGGAGGACTCATGAGGACATGTCCTCTGCCATCAAGGTCAGAAGCGCTTAATTACCTTAAATAAGATACACACATTACGATCCATCCTCCCTAATCTAGCACTACTCGAAACATTGGGAGTTTAAGCATAGAGTTGACTCCCGACAAATGAAGAGAACGCGCAAACAGGCCGCAGTTCAGTTTTAGCATTTGCTTCGAGATAGCAATAGAGAATCACGCGAGTCACATGTAGTCGGTCAGGGAAGTAAGGGGGCGGACAACGTAGCTAAACGTGGCATTCATACTACTGCGAAACGCAGATGCCTGAATTTGATGATTCGAGTAGGGTATAGCTATTTGTAGAGTCAGAGTAATTTTCATTTCATTAAAGAACGTCTACAGCGCATAAATTGAAATACAGATACAACTGGCATAATACGAAACCGGAAACCTACATGTGGCTGTTATATTGGAGCACGTAGTGCATGCATCAAAGGTGCGCATAACTTCATCGGACGTGACAGATGCTACCACGCTTAGCAGCTGGATTCACATTAATGGCGGTTTGTCGAAACAACAGAAGCTGCGACAATTAGGCCTCGTGAGCGAATTCCTCTAGCCGCTTCTCTACAGAATCTAAAGTTCAGCGCACCTCCGTTTCGAAACATCGTATTTTAACAGAGGAATCGGCGTGCCCAGTTCGTCAGCATCCATACCGAGTATCGCCAATGGAAAGAGAGGCGATTAAACGCCAGGCTAAATAAATGTTGGACGATGACGTGATTCAGCCTTTGATATCCCGTGGGCGTCCCCCGTCGTTCTGGTAAAAAAGGACAATACACTACGCTTCTGTGTCGACAACGGGTCGTCGTGACACGCCTGCAAAACTTCTTCGCGCAATGCCGCAGGGACGGCTAGAAGCAACGTTTCCTGACTGTTTTCAAAGTTTTTCTTGTAAAGCACATTGCGCCGCAGGCAGTACGATGTCAGTACTTGCGGCAGCGGGCGTGGGATAACGTCATCTCCTTGAAGGTACTGGATAAGAGCAAGCAGGTCTGTGTCCGCACGTTGTAGGTCAGCCATCCGCACCGCGTCAACGACAACAAGAAACGGTAAATCTTACTCCAAATCTGATGATGTCAGTGGAATAGGAGCACGTGACAGGCAGTCAGCGTCACTGTGCTTTCGTCCAGATCGGTAGACGACAGTTATGTCATACTCCTGTAGGCGGAGCCTTCAACGAGCGAGATGGCCTGATGGATCCCTGAGATTGGCAGGCCAACAAAGTGAATGGTGGTCGCTGATCGCTCGAAATGGCCGGCCATACAGGTAGGGTCGAAACTTACTGATGGTCCAACCGACTGCTAAACACTCCTGTTCAGTGGTCGTGTAGTTAGCCTCTGCCTGTATGAGACTATGGCTCGCGTAAGCGATTACACGTTCCCTACCGTCTTGCCACTGAACCAGAACGGCTCCGAGACCAATGATGCTGGCGTCCCTGTGGATTTCAGTTTCAGCAGTATCGTCAAAATGCGCGAGCACCGGTGCAATTTGCAGTCGTGTGCGTAATTCTGTGAACGCCTGTTGTTGTTCTGCCGTCCACATAAAGGGCACATCGTGGAGTGTTGTTCTCGTCAAAGGCTCAGAAATTTTAGCCAAACCTTCACTGAAACGGTGGTAGTAGGCGCAGACTGCTAAAAACCTCTGAACAGCTTTCTTATCTGTAGGACGAGCAACTCAACTCAATGTAGGATGAGCAGCCAACTTCTCAAGGTCTGGCCGAACGCCCTGAGGCTGACCACGTGTCCGAGGAACTTGAGTTCCTGAACACCAAAGTGGCATTTGTCAGGTTAAATGGTGAGGTTTGCCTTGCGGATAGCATTAAGAATGCTCTTCAGCCGTGCCAGGTGTTCATCGAACGTGCTGGAAAAAACAACGACGTCGTCCAGGCAGATCAGGCACGTCTACCACTTCAGTTCAGCGAGTACAGTGTCCATCATTCGCTGGAATGTGGCGGGAGCGGAACACAGGCCGAATGGGAGGACTTTAAACTCACATAGCCCGTCACGTGTCACGAATGCAGTTTTCTTGCGGTCGCACTCGTCGACTTCTACCTGCCAGTACCCTGACTTAAGATCTGACGAGGCAAAAACTGGCCATGACGTAGACGGTCCAAGGCGTCGTCAATCCTTGCCAGGGGGTAAAGATCCAGCAAAATAAGCAGCTATTCATAGCTATGATGTAGCTATACTACAAGGTATACCTGCCCACAACAGAAGCATGTCGAAAAGATGGCCCACACATAAACTTAATAAGAGCACAAAATGCTGCTGCAAGAAGGTGGCATGATTTGGCCAGTTTATAGTAAAACACAAGGCTTCGAGTTGTCAGTGAGTATATGGCGATCATTTACATGTTGGAGCAACCGCTTTTTTGAATAAAATTCCTAAGCTCCATGGTCACAGAGCAAACGGAAAAAGAGCAAAACAACTCACATTTTCCTTGAGGCAATATGCTGCAAACTTATTTATATGTGATAACGCTGAAGCATTGCACTTTCTTCAGTCCCCTAGAGATACACATAATGTACCAAAAACCAAGTGCATACTAAGAATCAGATCACTGACCTTCTGCAGCTCTGAACAGGATTGTTTCTTCCCACGAGAGCCTTTCCAGCTGAACTTTCAGGGGGGCAGATTTTGTAAAAAGATATCATAACAGCCACCGCACAGTGTCCTGTACATTTGTGCCACGAAAACGTTAGGAGTAGGCAACCTGCAAGGTAAAGTAAAAACAATTATCCTGTAGTTACACGATAAATCAATGAATTTAGCTATTAAACTCAAATTTCAATCAAAGAATTGGATATTGAAAAACGAAGTGCCCATTGTCTTATGGCCTAATAATACGCAGTTTAACAACGGCTGCTGTTGACCATTATGAAAACTATGCTGGCATTGTCTACAAGCTAGATGCTTCAATTCCGTGCTGTGAAAACTTGGCTGAAAAACTCTGGCTGTTCCTTCAGTTGATCCTATGGCTGCCCACAGGCACCGGTTACTGCATATATCAGCAGCTAATTTTTTGCGCATCTTGCAATCATCTATGCACTTTTCGAATGTTTGAATATTTTTGTGCAATTTGCCTGAAACTGTTTTCATCATATGCGTCATGCTTTTGCCATTATATTGCTGTGACACTATGCACTATAATATTGGCAATTTCTCAGTGGTATTGAGACACCAGCCATTCTAAGCAGGTTATCTATAAACTCTACATGCATCTAGTCTGTCTTTGTAATGTTCTTGCATATTTACTGTCATTGTAGCAAGAACGAAGGGAATAGTGACTATGGATTGATTCGGTTACCAGCTCTTACACTGCAGCCTACATTAAAGCTATATTACTACACAGGACTCAAAGCCAAGATATTTCCTTGATGAACTGAAGCATCTTTACCTCGATACTGTAACCAACTTTTGCAAACGGCTTACAAATCGATTATTTTAAAGAAATATGTTTAGTCCCATGTGCGCCGGTATCAGAATAAAAATGGTACATATGTGGTAAAACTATTACAACTTTGGCAAGTGGCTTAACAGTAATGATTTCACAGGAACCCTTATTTAGTCACACGTTCCCTTCTAAATCTATAAGTATAAAAATGTACTTATGTGGTAAAACAATTATATCCATATTGTTGACTGGAAGCATGATACAATAATGCAGAATGTATACACCACACAAATAAGTGGCATCTCTGGTATTCAGTATTGAACCTCATTAGTAAACCTGACTTTATGCATAAACAAAATGATAGCACATCTTACAAGATCCTCCAAGTTTGCATCGATAGAAAGAAAATTTTCTAAAGCGAATATACCTGTAGCATTCGATGCTGGCAGCATAGGGCATTTTTAGGCAGCATGGCGATTCTTGTGTTGGACGACTTAACAGATGTCTGCAGCTTCTTCGGTTCCATTATAATCTGCATTTGGTTTTTAAAACATTCGTCTGAAAGGCTGAAAAAACAAACACACAAATGTTACGAAAACGAAGAGGAAGCTTTAGCTAGCCCCCTTCCATTTTGCTATTCAAATACATGGAAAGCACAAAATTGTTTTGATAAGGAAAGCAGGTGTCAGCCAGCGAGCACCCCGCAAAGAAAAAAGCACCTCGCGACTTCTACAGCACCAGTCAGAACTTTGCCCCGAGCTTAACTGCTTAATTTTAGGTTTAGTACTTTCTTGCGAATATATTATTGAGCCGAACACTTTCTTTTACGAAACTTCGACTTCTGACTTGCTTTGGAGATGTGAACCGGAAGATTCCGACAACATCACGACGGCTTTCGTACACGCTCCAAAACCGGCGCGGCAGAAGTGTGGGTGAGCGTGGGTCCGAGCGTAGCCCATGGTTCGCGTATCACGTTTACAATCGCTGAACACTACATATTTCTATTTCGAGCTTTCTTAATTTAAAATAACTTACCTTATTTGGGATGTCCACTCGAGCTCTTGCGAATGCAGACTTTTTCTGAAAAACGCGGTTAGCCAGTTTACCTTCCTAAAAAACGCGGGAAACCAAGCTTTCGCGAAACACAACCGCAGACGCAGCCGATTGGAACCGTTCTGCCTACCATTGGAGCTTTGTTTCCTGCGGGTAGAAGTAAGCCGAAGCCGCATCTTCGCACGCACAAAAGCAACAATAAACATGACGCTGAATTGATCAAAAATAAATTGCTTTGATAATTTAATCGTACAAACTTTTGTTTACATTGAAAGGGTATTTTTCCTAGTAAGTGAAAATACGAAACTATTGGCGATTGTGTATGTTCACTGTGAATACCTGTTTCTACCTTTCATATGGCGATTATAAGCGGAGCGGTCACGGGGCCTGTGGAACGCGCGGCGCGCCCGTAGTTTACGATTGTGTACGATCAACAAGCGATTAATATCGTAGGGTACGTTTTGTGCAACATAGCTTGAGTATATATATATATATATATATATATATATATATATGTGTGTGTGTGTGTGTGTGTGTGTGTGTGTGTGTGTGTGTGTGAACCCGCGCGTGCTGGGACCAACCACAGTCGGCCACATGTCTTGGCACGACGTCATTCCAACTTAGGACGCCGACCACATCTTTATTGAACTGGGAAATGATCCTACTGCGTCATTGGCCCCACGTCTCTGGCCACCTTTCTACCAGCCTGGTCGATCGCCTACCAGGACCGGGCATTTGCCCACATATGGCTGGCCGAGATCATTGGCAGCCAACTACTTACCAATGCTTTTCCAGCCGTCGGACACCGGCCAAACGCGCTTGTGGAGCGACGCAATCGGTAGAAGTGCTTCGTCTGCCTCTGTGCTACCAAACAAGCAGCACGAGCGGTGGCTCAGCGCCGCCGCCGAGAACACCCTGCCGTTCAGATTCAAATTCTTTGCCTCAATATATCTCGAATTCAAAGTACCTAACCAATTTCGCATTTGGGAGCATAATAATTGTCGGTGAACTTCTTATACATTACATTCTTTATAGCAATGCGTCCTATGTGATGGACGGGTTTCCTCGTTGGGTAGGCCGAGAAATGCTTGGCAAATTAACAAGCGATGTGGGGATGTGCTTGCTGCCATACCTATCAGTCCAGCTACTCCTTCGACGTCCCTGTAATTTTTGTACTTGCGATTTTGCTTGCAGACATTAGCAACTGAGTGTTGAGTACTATCCTACAGTGGCAGGTCGACTTGGGCCAATTACAGAATCAAGGCGAACAAAATCGTCTTTGAATACTACTGAAGCATTAGCTCACAAAATGGGTGAAACAATCAAGGCATTTTCATTCACATGTAGTGCTCTATGTGATTGCAGAGGCGTGTGTTACTCCTAGAAATACAAACATTATTTTGAATAACGCATGTTCTTGTTGATGATTTCCAGGTGCCGGTCGGCGAGTTCGACCTCAAAGAACGCACTGTCAACGCAGCTGTAAAAGCATTGAGCAACCTTGGCACATATGATTTGGACTCAAATAATTGCCAGCACTTTGTGCAGAAACTGCTGGCAAAGCTACACATACAGATGCCGAAAGATCTGATAACCTCACAATCCCTAGTGACGGAATTAGGGTTGGGCTTGACACTCTACGGGGCTGGAGGCAGCTCGGCGTTGATGTAAAACGCGTCGAAGCTGCCTGCGTGACAGTCAGACCCAAACTGACCCATTCTCATCGAAATTACCGAACGGAGTCCTGTCTAGAGGTGCGACGATCGCGAGCAGTCTTCCACCATCATGTCCCTGCGACGCACGACTTCGTCGCAGTGGTCAGCCGGCATGAACAGGCCGACGTTACCGTCCATCAGGGCCCCCAAGGTCCCGTCCAACGTTGTGGTGAACACGCCGCTGGCGCCCGCTCAAGTCGTCATCCAAGGCGGCTGGGTGCCGTCCGGCCGTGCTTCAACGTGGCCAGACATCACAGCAGGTCCATCGCGTCGTCATATAATTCCGAGGTGAGCATCACTACCGTTGTCTTCATCACCGATTAGTGTCTTCACTAATGTCGACATCACAAGCCATTGCAGCGGAGGGCGACGAGGGCCTTGTTGCAGTTTTTAAGGGCAACAGGCATAGACAAGCGGCTGTAGCCAGAACAGATGTTCAGAGTGCTGCAAGTGCTACTGTGCTGTGCGGTGACAGTATGCGGTGACAGTGACGGACTGTGATTGTGTATCTATGCTCCTTTCTTTCTCTACCTCTACTTTCCTGTCACTTTACCTCCCCCTCCCCTCTCTCCCTACAGCGTAGGGTAGCCTACCAGATCTTCCGATCTGGTTAACCTCCCAGCCATTCCCCCTTCTTCGCAATATTCCATACCAATCGCAAGCGCAAACTGCCAGGTGTTCCCTTCACTACTGTATAATTTGTCTTGTGTGCTTGGAACTTTTTATCTGTTCATATATGTATCCCCAACATGCACCCACTCGCCGTTCAAAGCAAATCTCGTGGCCCCGTTTAGCTGACACACACACACAAACACGCGCGCGCGCACACACACACGCACGCACGCACTGTGCAGACGGACAGACAGACAGACAGACAGACAGACAGACGGACGGACAGACACAGACAGACAGACAGCGAATCGTTCGACATGAACTGGAAACGATGGCGCCCGCAGCTTTATGTTCGCGTCACGCTGACGCTACCCCTCTTTCACTTCCCCTCGTACAAGCCATCGTTCGCCAGGAACTTGAAAACATCGGTTTACATTCTGTCTGTGCTGTCGCCAACCCCAGAACCAACGAACGCCCTTCTACTATGTTTGCTCCACCGAGACGCTTCTCTCCGCGTTATCGCAACACGATTGAGTGGGGAACTGCGGACGACCAGCCGATATGTTTCACCTGTCACCGCATTGGTCATGACGCGCGATACTGTCGCAGCTCGTGGCCCCCAACACCTCGCACGCCGACCAACCTGAACCGTTTTGATGGAAATGCCCGCCGTGTTTCGCCCTCTGCCGAGTCTAACAGCGTGGAAAACTCTGCCAGGAACACGTGGTACTGTCGCTCACCATCGCCGTGCGGACACCAATCTTGTATACATGCAAACACGTCGCCATTCTTCCAGTTCGCCGCAACTACGTCGCCTTTCGTCCCCTGTGGCTTTCGACCGCGTTCTTTCGGAAAACTAAGAACTGCAGCCCTCCGAGGTGGTGCTGCATTGACTACTACTGCAGCAAATCCCCTGTCTGTGCCCACAAAGAGAAGTATAATTGAAGTTAAAATAGACGGTGTATCCGTCCGTCCAAGAAATCGTAGACACTGGAGCCCACATATCTGTGATGAGTTAGCCTACGTAGACGTTTAAAGAAGGTCCTCACCCCAGCAGCTGCACAAGTGATTCGTGTGGCCGACGGTGGCATGCTGCTTGTTCTTGGAATGTGTGCTGCGCGTTTAAGTATAGCCCGGCCGCCCTACTTCTGTTCCCTTTGCTGTGATCGACAACTGCCCTCACGACGTTATCCTTGCGTTGGACTTGTTATCCAATCATTATACTCTCATCGACTGCGAAACCGGCCTCATTCAGTTGGAACTGCCTCAACTCGCCGATGCTCCAAGCACCGCTCCACCGCGCCTGTGCTCGCTTCAAGATGTGCGTCTGGCTTCCGAGTCTGTCACTTACGTCACTTTGACCGCACAGCCACAGGTTCCTGCCGGTGAACATATATTATGCTTCACCCCATCGTCGATGTGCTTTTGAACCGAAACGTTGCTGTTCCGCATAAGCTGATCACGGTTACGAATTCCGACGTCGTTCTCCCGCTTCTAAATTTCAGCCGGTGCCCTCAAGTGCGTTCAGCCGGCATGTTCTTGTCCAGTGTTTCTAGTACGTCTGAAATTGACATTGAGAGTCATGATGCCGAGAGTGGATTATTAGCGCCAATTGCAGCTCGCAGCTCTGGTTACTTCACGGATGACTTCGTCAAAATGGTTGCACGTGACCTCACCTCTGCTCAGGCCCTGGACCTACGTCTCCTGCTCGAATCGTACAGTGACATCTTTGATTTCGGCGACCGCCCTTTCGGCCAAACATCTGCTGTTCACCACCGTATAGACACTGGAAACATCAATCCTATTCATCGGCGTCCCTATCGTGTATCGCATGCTGAACGTAGGAGTTATCCAATCATAATTGGACAAAATGCTCCCCAAAGGGGTCATCGAACCATCAGTCAGTTCTTGGGCTTAGCCAGTCGTCCTTGTAAAGAAAAAGGATGGTACCTGGCATTCTTGCGTCGACTATCGCCATTTAAACACGATCACGCGAAAAGACGTCTACCCATTACCACGCATCGATACATACTTCTCGTCCATTGATCTTCGATCCGGCTACTGGCAGATTTCTGTTGATGAAATGGACCGCGAGAAGACTGCCTTCATAACACCTGATGGTTTATATCAGTTCAAAGTAATGCCCTTTGGGCTATGCAATGCTCTTGCGACATTTGAACGAATGATTGAATCTCTTTTGCGAGGTTGCAAATGGACCACCTGTCTTTGTTATCTTGACGACGTTATTGTTTTTTCTCCCACAATCAGCAGCCACCTTACGCGATTCGCTACAATTCTTGCGGTCTTCCGAAAAGCCGCCCTTCAGCTGAACTCCACAAAATGTCAATTCAGGCGCCGTCAGATGACCGTGTTGGGACATCTCGTTAACGCAACCGGTGTACAACAGATCCGGATAAAGTTCCCTGTGCAGTTTCCCTGTGCCTCGTTCTGCTTCTGACGTTCGCTGCTTCGTCGGCATGTCTTCCTACTTTCGGCGTTTCGTCAAAAACTTCACCGACGTTGCTCGCCCTTTGACAAATCTTCTAAAGATGAACACGCCTTTCTCATGGGGACCGGAGCCAGCTCACGCGTTCGCTGCTATCATCGGCTTTCTGACCACCCCTCTCCCCACCCCTGTTAATTTTATTTAAAAAAACATGCCTATGATCAAACATTTGAACTAGAGTTCCAATACAAGTTAGGTGGCAATCCGTACGACGGTGCCCTGCGAATCGGCGCGGCCGTGCTCATGCTCGCAAATTATTGCGAGGAGAGGGTAAAGCGGTAACAACGATAGCAAAACATTGCTACTTGGGAGCGTCGGTGGTTCGTTCTGAAGTGCCGTCAGCTACAGGATCGAAGTGAACAGTAAAAGGCGTAGCGACAATATCGGTGGCGAGCGATCAGCGGCGGCGAGGCTGCCGGCGACGCCAGAGCGTAGCCGCGACCACTCGATTGTCACTGAGTGACCACGCCATTGTGCCGCAGGGAGATCTAGCAAAGAGATTATCTGCGTGACAGGTAGATCTGACCGTTTTCTAGAAATACCGCCGTTGGCCGGCGGTCCGCGAACTGCTGATGACGTGCGGCAAGTTGCCGTGTCGCTAACGTGGACGCGCCTTCAATTCCGGTGCCGTGAACACCATAAGTGGCTGCAAGGAAATCAACGTCACTCAGCTTACGAAGGAACTGCCTCTATTTGAGTATGGAATGTGCACAAATGGAACATGGTGATCGCTTATTTGAATTCCGACGGTGTTTATAGCTTCTTCAATCGATCGTAAATTGTATTTCGCTGAAACCCTGAGCCGTCATTGTCAGGTATCGTTCTCTCAACTAGAAAAAAAAAGAATTTACTGTATGCAATCCTCGCCCTTCTCGAGTTATTTTGCATCAAAAGCTCTTACAGTGAGCCGGCACTCTTGAAAACCTACCGCAACACGATCGGCGGTGCACGCTTGCAGCTGCTGGTGCATGCATGGCACTCATATGCAGTTTTCTGCGCAACACAGTTCTAGGGCGTTTTTCACAAGGAAATTCGTCCTCGATGATCGGAGCCTCTTTACAGTTTTCAATATTCACGCTGAGAGAAACGACAAAGAAAACGAGGCCAAACTCGCTCAGATTAATGTTTCGTAAAACGCAAGAACAGCGCCTATTGAAAATCTAGAAATCACAGCGCCTTAGCAACTGCATAATGATGATATATGAATTTTATTGGCGCAAGGGCCAGGGATGGCCAAAGAGCGCCAAGAAAGATAGTATGAAGTAGTCTATGAAGTGGTAAATGGCAGATGGTGATTGCACATGGGCTGTATAGAGGCCTAAAACATACGCTGTAAATGGCGTAAAATATATAGGCACTAAAATAATGAGAATGACAAGTGATATGGGCTATGATCATAAAACATATTCTATGTCTGAATAATACAATTAAATGTGGCAACCCAATGGCACAGCTGCCTCACCAGAGCCCTTGAGCGCAAGGGCCCAGAGGCCTGTGCCTTATAGTACTGCTATCGCAGCTACACCCTCTATAGAGAGGGCGTGCTACAAATCTCTTGGGCTAATAACGTGCAACACATCATCGTTTAAAAAATTAAGCACCGCTTTAGGCCCGAAGAATGGTTCTGCGCCAAGGAACAGTGCGGGATGGAGGGGGATACACTGCTGCTAAGCTTGAGGAAAATGCTTTTATCGTTCGGTTCTGCTTCCCGACACTCCACCAAGACGTGGAGGACGGTCAGCCTCTCGCCACATCTACCACAGCTGGGAGGTTCAGCACCAGTTAAAAGATAAGAATGGGTACCATAGATGTGCCCTATTCTCAGTCGGCAAAAGAGCACATCAGATCGTCGTGACTTTGATAGTGGTGACCAATTTCCTAACTGGGGTTTGATTGCGTGCAGCTTGTTCAAGCATTCAGCATCCCACAAGTGTTGCCAATAGCTACTGAGCTTTTTACAAAGGAACGGCTTCAGGTTAGCAACTGCAGTTGAACGAGATTGGCTGAAATTGGCTGAACGAGGTTGGAAGCTGCTGCTCAACTATTGTGCCGGGTTGTTTGTATGAGAGATTAAATCCGATATTGACTCTTTCTAGCGCTCTTTCCATCCTTAACACGTACATCATAAACAGCAGCGGGGATAAAGGGCAACCCTGTCTCAGTCCCTTGTAGATATAAACTTTATCCTCGCTCGTCATTTCTTCCCATTCAACACAAACACTATTTTCTCGGTAAATATCCCTGAGTAGTTGTATACAGTCGTTGCCCATAACTTCTCCTTCCAAAATATGCAACAAAATGCTGCGATCTACGTTGTCAAACGCTCCGGTGATGTCTAGAAAGGCTCCCTATAGCGGTCGATCCTTTCTTCTCTGGATATTTCAATACACTGAGTAAGGACAAATAAGTTAGTATCCAGCCACCTACCGATTGTGAAACCATTCTGAAGTTCGCAGAAGTTCTCAGAATTTTTGCTGGCAGCTTTAATTTAATCGCCTGTATATTACCGGTGTAATGGTCAGCGATCTATAAGAGTGCATTTTATATTTTCCCCCTTACCTTTATAAATTAGATTCATTCTACTTTGTCTCCAACTGTCTGGTATTCGCCTATGTTGTAAACATTTTTCTACTGCTTTCAACAGAGCTTCCATACTTTTTGGTCCTAGCTCATTATTCAGTCTAACGGGAACCTCGACTAAACCTGTGGTTGTGCTTGCTAAACCCTTAGGATGAGCGGACGTGAGCGCCACCTGGTGGTGTTTCAAGGTGGCTTCCGCTTTCCTACCCTCCTACTCCGATTTCCCCATCGCGCTCTCTTCGCTCTCGCCGTCTTTCATTCCCCACTGCACTCCGCGTTCGCCCTGTCATTCTTCGCTCACATCGTTCACTCGGTTACAACGAGGGACAGCGCCGAGACACGCCGACGCTCAACGCAGGAACGGGCGCCTAAGAGCTGCGCTCTCAAAAATGCTTAACCAATCTTTACTGCACATGCATAAATTTTATATTTCCTTGTGGACACAGATTACTGGTTCTCTATTTATTCAAACGTACTAGCTGTTTGTATACATACATTTTGTAAATTGACGCCTACCCAACCCTACGGTGACTAGAAGGGGGAGGTGAGAGCAATGGCGGCGGCGGAATGTTGCAAGCAATCGTGACAGCAGCGGCGGCGATGCAGTCGACAGGAAGATCGCTCCCCGGGCGCGGGGGCACGGCAGTTGGTGCCGCGGGTTTCGAAGCGGGCATTTTTGTGCGCAATAGCGGTCTCATATTTGATATAACTAGCTTTAAGCTAATGCATATTCTGCCTTGTTAGTAGAGGAGACAATAAATGACTAGCAGCTATCCTCTGATGAGCGATTCAATGCGAATACATGCAAAATGCACGCAAAATTGCCGCGTGACTGGCCGCTCGATGCACTTTGCGTGTATTCGCTCGCTTCTTTCAAGCTCGGAAAAACACTTTTATGTAGCACGTATTGAGCAACAGAAAGCTGTATCGGTAGTTGTTCAAGTTGCTCTACAATTTTCACATTGACACTTTTCATTTAATTGTATTTGAGAAGTTGATTATTTAATTAAGTCTAATTATGTAATTAAGCGGAATTCAAAAAATAATCAGAGTATCTACAAGCGACGGAGAACAACATTTCTTTGGTTCTGTCCAGCTACGGGACATTAGGATATTTTTAAATCTTGTTGCATGATGGTCGGGACACCCTGTAGATGATTCAACTGGGGTTCGAAGTGCAGTTCGCAGATCTTCGAAGTCCTGTCTAAGACCTTGTATGTATGGGGCACGCGCTGCTGCCACGCTTTAAGTGCCTCATCTTCATCAGGCAGCGAGGAAAGGGTTCTTTTTTTCTGTACACGGCCACTATAACCAAATATGATATAACCAAGGTTGGCTGTCTCACACAAGGTTAACCCTAGCTGCCTGGAGGATCAGAAAATCAGAAGTGAGAAGGGGACAGAAAAGATTGAAAGTGAGAGAAAAAGACGAAGATTGAAGAGGAGGATAGGAAAAGGCAACTACCGATTTCCCCGGGTGGGTCAGTCCGGGGGTGCAGTCTACGCGTAGCAGAGGCCAAAGAGGTGTGTTGCCTCCGCTGATGGGGCCATAAAGGTCCAAGCACTCAGCATCGGCTCAACCCCCGGCATCCCCTTTTCCCCGGACACGGCGGAGCCACGCAATTCTACGCATGGAAGGGTCCAACCCCCGTGTGCTCAGGTCCGTGGTGTCGCAACACACCAAACACCTGCCTAAGCAGACGCCCGGTATTAAAACGTATACAATAGCACTAGTGCCTCACGAGGTTCCTTGAAATCAAGGGCTGGGAGGCACGTGCTGTACAAACTTTGCACTGCAGCTGCAGCCTGCAAGACGAGGCTGCGCTACAGATACCCTGGCCAGATGATTTGTAATGTGTTTACATCTGCTAAAAACTTTAAGACTGTAATAAAATCAAAAAGCGGCTCATGGCTAAGAAAGAATGCTGGGTGAAGAGGGATGTGCTCACGATATGCGGGATAAAAGTACTTTTTACGCTGGGCTTCTATTTCAGTGCACTCGACAAGAACATGGAGGACTGTAAGAATGTCGCCACACCTATCACATTTTGGAGGATCACTTGTAGAAAGGAGGTACGAGTGTGTGCCAAAAGTATGACCTATTCTTAATCTACAAAGAAGCATTTCCTTGTGTTTTGCCATTTTCTCGGACATCCATTTCCCTATTCTTGGTTTGATCATATGTAGCTTGTTTGACACTTCGTTGTTCCACTGCCTTTTCCAACATCTCCGCAACTGATGGCGCAAGAAAGGCTTTAGATCTGTGGGAGAGATAGGTATGTTTGTGTCTGCATACTTAAAAACTACTGATGTGGCACTTTCATCTGCAGCTACATTGCCTTTTATGCCTCTATGGCCAGGTACCCAGCGCACTATGACCATTTGATTGCCCATGTAGGCTGAGCATAAGCAGCTGTAGAGTTCGTTAAGAACTGAATTCTTGTACTTTCGTAGACTCATTAGAGCTCTAACGACGCTGAATGAGTCTGTGAACACAACTGCTTTGGTAACATTCATTAGCTTTATGTGTTTAACTGCCGAGAGGATTGCGTATGCTTCCGCTGTAAAAATGTGTACCATATGTTGAAAAAGACGGTCCCAGAGCTGCGTACGCAACACCAGCAGGAGATTTGGAAGCCTCTGTGTAAAATTCTGCACATGAGTGATTCACCTGAAGCTCGAGAAAGTGTGAGCGTATATGAGCCTCAGGTGCGTGCTTGGAGATCTCTATGAAAAAGAGATCGCACTCAATAGTCTGCCACTCCAAAGGTGGTGGAAGCCGACTGGGAGCCGTTAAGACATTCTCCTGTATTAGTATGCCTGTTTCTTCAGCCGACGCTTCTAGACGCATGGACAAAGGAGTCCTCACAGACGGCCGGTTTTGATAGAGCCTGGCAGCCGATATGTCGCTTATAGAGGAATGGCATGGGTGTTCTACATCTGCCTTTACCTTCAGGGAGTAAGATAGACCTAGATATGCTCTTTGGAGATGCAGGGACCATTCATCCGACTCAACATACAGGCTTTCTACAGGGCTAGTCCTGAAGGCGCCTGTAGCAAGCCAAATACCCAGATAGTGAACGGGGTCTAACAGCTTTAAAGCACTAGGTGTTGCTGAGTTATAAACTATGGCTCCATAGTCAAGGCGTGACTGTACAAGGCTTTTGTATAAGCTAAGGAGGCATCTCCTGTCGCTTCCCCATGATGTGCGTGACAAGAGCTTCAGCAGAGTCATAGCGTTCAGGCACTTTGTTTTCAGGTACTTCAGGTACGGGACAAAAGTTAACTTAGAATCTAAGATGCGGCCTAAAAATTTATATTCATGACTCACAGATAGCCGTTCTCCATTAAGGTCAATAGCGGGGTCTGGTTGCAGACCACTTTTGTTCGAGAAGAGGACGCGCGTGCTTTTTTGTGGGTTTAGTGTAAATCCATTTTCGTCCGCCCATTTGGAAATTTTGTTGAGGCCAAGCTGCACCTGTCGCTCGCAGATAGGAAGATTGCAAGATTTGTAACCGATTTGCACATCATCCACGTACACCGAATAAAACATTGTGCGTGGTATGACACTGTGGAGAGAATTCATTTTTACAACAAATAGAGCGCAACTCAGCACACCTCCTTGTGGCACACCAGTCTCTTGGGTGAATGGACGAGATAAGACGTTACCAACGCGAAGTGCGGTTCGAGAGATAACTTTGAATCACGTTCAGCAGGTTCCCTCGGATACCCATTCCTGCCAGATCACGAAGGATTCGAAAACGCCATGTGGTGTCATAGGCTTTCTCTATGTCTAAGAACACCGACAAGAAAAACTGTTTATGCACGAAGGCATCCTGGATATTTGTCTCGATGCGGACAAGGTGGTCTGTTGTGGATCTACCTTCCCTGAAACCACACTGTAAGGGATCTAGTGTTTCGTTACTTACAAGAAACTGGATCAGGCGACGGTTAGCCATTTTCTCAAACAGTTTGCACGGGCAACGTGTTAGAGCTATAGGCCTATAACTGCTGGCCGAAGAGGGGTCCTTGCCCACTTTGAGAATGGGAATTATTATTGCCTCTTTCCAGGCAGCACGGATGTACCCACCACAGAATAGGGAGTTAAATATCGACAGAAGTGTTTTGTGGTCTTCAGGGTGTAAGTATTTGATCATGTCATAAGCTATTCTGTCTCTTCCTGGCGCTGTCTTATTACAGCAACTCAGTAACGCCTGAAATTCCGCCATACTGAATGGACGGTTGTAAGGTTCATTCTTTATTTTTTTCTGATCCAGGGGCAATCGCTCTGCTTGCCGCTGGTACCGTACAAATGTATCTGTGTAATGGGCTGAACTAGAAATGTACTCGAAGTGGGCACCTAGAAAAGCAGCCTGGTCTTCAAGAGTGTTTCCCTGGTTGTTTACTAGTGGCAGAGGATTAGTTTGCCGGCCGTTTAATTTGGTAACTCGGTTCCAGGCTTTCTTTCCATCTGTGTAAGAGTTTATGCCTGATATGTATTTTTGGCAGCTTTCCCTTTTGGCACGGCGGCGCGTTCTTTGACCCTCACTCTTTACTTTCTTAAAGTTTATAACATTTTCTGTTGTTGGAGAGCCACGAAGGCGTCCCCAAGCCTTATTTTGTTTTCTTCGTGCTTCCCTACAGTCACCGTTCCACGAAGGAACACGTCGTTTCGAACACTTTCATTGTGCTTCTGGGATGCATATGGAAGCTATATTTACAACAAATGCCGTGAAATATGCTACTGCGTCGTCTATGTTAAGATTACGGATGTCATCCCATGTGATATGGGTGAGCTCTCTGTATTGCTTCCAGTCGGCAGAATCAATCTTCCACTGGGGAACATGAGGACGGTTTTCTTCACTTTTTGTCGATGTTAAAATGATCGGGAAGTGGTCACTCCCATATGGTTTATTGATAACATTCCACTCCAGATATGGCATAAGTGTACTTGATGCGATGCTTAAATCTATACATGAATATGTTTTGTGTGCAACGCTGTAGAATGTGGGCTCTTTTTTATTTAACAAGGACGCATCACATGAGAAAAAAGTTTTCAATTAAGCGCCCTCGCGCGTCACAACGAGGGTCGCCCCACAGGCTGTTATGGGCATTTAGATCTCCAACAACGATATATGGTTGGGCAAGTTCAGCGACAAAGCTTAGAAACTCTGATCTCGAGAGTTCATAATTCGGAGGGATGTATAAGGAAGTCATAGTGACCAACTTCTGAAAGAGCACCGCTCGGACTGCGACCGCCTCAAGAGGAGTTCGGAGAAGTAATGGCCGACAAGCAACATCTTTGCTCACTATGATTGCGACGCCGCCCGAAGAGGCGAGTGCGTCATCTCGATCTTTTCGGAAAATTGCGTATTTGCTGAGCAAGTTACCTTGTGTTGGTTTCAGGTGTGTCTCCTGAACACACAGCACCTTTGGATTGTATTTGTGTAGAAGTTCTTTAACGTCATCGAGGTTGTGCATAAGACCTCTCACGTTCCAGTGTAATATTTGTGTGTCCATATTGTTTGTGTTCTTGTGCTGTGTGTCAAGAGGAGTCCAGTTGGCTTACGGAGCCTTTCCAGGCCCCGTAATCCGTTGTTTGTCTTTCTTGGAGTGGTCTCGAGATTCGCGCCGCTCAGGAGGCGCTGGCTTGTAGTTGTGTCCATCGACTCCTAGGAGCCGCTGGACTTCCGCTCGTTCGAGCGGGGTGTTTTCAGGGTAGGCCTTGCCTCAGAGAGCAGGGCCTTGGAGGCCCCCAGCCCAGAGGTCGATGGGCCCTCCTTAAGAGATGGCGCTGCAGCACTGGCTGCTGTCGCCTGGGCGGCTGGTGGCACAGCCGCGGCCACAATCTTTGTGGGCCGGGCCGATGCCGGAGTCTGCTGCGGTGTTGCCCCCTTACGCGCCGCACCAGCATACCCTGCGATATGTAGGAAGGAAATGCGTTTTCGCGCTTCCTGAAAGGAAATGTTTTCTTTGACATTTAACGTAATTATTTATTTTTCCCTCTTCCAGGAATGACATGAGCGGGAGTATGCAGGGTGATCACCGTCGCAAGTTGCGCAGTGTAGTGTCTCAGTACAATTATCAGCAGGATGATCGTTCGACGCACACTTTGCACATGTGGTACGGCCACGGCAGCTTTGAGAGCCGTGACCAAGTCACTGGCACTTAAAGCAGCGGCGAGGGTTAGGAATATAGGGCCTAAGTTTGATTTTCAGATAGCCTGTTTCAATATATTCTGGTAAGGTACTTGTGCAAAACGTCAAAATTAGGTGTTTAGTGGGGATCTCTTTGTCATCCCGCCTGATCTTAATTCTTTGGACATTTGTCACATGCTGTTCCTTCTAGCCCTCAAAGAGCTCGGTTTCACTCAAGTCAAGGAAATCTTGTTCCTATATAACTCCCCGTGAACTGTTCAGAGATCGGTGGGGTTTCATCGAGACAGGGGTATTGCCAATTTCAGCAAGTCCGGACTGTTTCTCGAACTGATTCTTGTCTTTTTGTTCTATCAATAGATCACCGCTGGCCATTTTTGTGACCTTACAGCCGGGACCTAGTTTCTCTTTGAGGCATTTCGCAACAACAAATGGTGATAGTGTTCTTGCAGTTTTATCACTGTGTTGACAACTTAGCACGTGGTACTTCGGGTATATTTCTTTGGTCTGGATAAAAAGCATCAGAGAGTCATCGGTGCGCCCTCTCTTGGAAAGAGAGCAATCGGGGGGTCGGGGAAACGACGAAAAAGCCATGTAAGTTGCTATAATTTTGGTAGCTATGCCAGCCGCCCACCACGGAGCCCAACAAGGGGACACTACGAAACCCAAAAGCCACGAAGACGCCAGCTGTACATAGCTACTATAACCTAATATAAATATCCTAGGTTGGATAGAATACACCAGGTTAACCCTTGCTGCCTGCGAAGTCGGAAATGAGAGGAAGACAGGAGAAGACAGGAGAGATGGAAAGAGAGAGAGAAAGACGAAGGATGGAGAGAGAGAGACGGGAAAAGGCAACTACCGATTTCCCCGGAGTGGGTCAGTCCGGGGGTGCCGTCCTACGTCGAAGCCGAGGCCAAAAGGGGAGTGTTGCCTCCGCTGAGGGGCCTTAAAGGTCCAAACACTCAGCGTCGGCTCAACCCCCAAGATCCCCTTTTCCCCGGACACGGCTAAGCCGCGCACGGTTAGACGCGGAAGGGTCCAACCCTCGTGTGCTCGGGTACGTGGTGGCGCAACTCACCAAACGCCTGCTTGCGCAGACGCCCCTACGGGGACGCGGTAGGGTCCAACCCTCGCGTCCTCGGGTATGTGGTGGCAACGCACCAAACGCCTGCTTGCGCAGGCGCCCATGCGGGGTTCAAAAACAATTGAAAAGTTGCATCGGTGCGCCCTCTTTTCAGAGGGCGATCAAGTAAAAGCGGTTTGGGGGAAGCCATAATATAGGCATCATGAGTTCGGCAGCAGCGCCAACCGCCCACCACCGAGCCTAACATGGGGACTTAGAAAATCTTGCGAGTAAGACAAGTCCTCGCCAGTTGTACGGTGCTACTATAACCCAATCTGGAGTAGCCAAGGTTGGCCACCCACACAAGGTTAACCCTCGCTGCCTGGAAAGTCGGAAAAAAATAGAAGAGAGGAGAATACAGGAAAAATTGAAAGGAAGAGAAAGACGCAGATTAGAGAGGGCGACAGGAAAAGGCAACTTCCGATTTCCCCTACTACCGCCGGGGGGCCATAAAGGTCCCAACTCCGGGCATCGGCTCAACCCTCAGGATCCCCTCTTCCTCGAACACGACTAAGCCACGCACGGTTAAACATGGGAGGCTCCATCCCTCGTGTGCTCGGGTTCGTAGTGTCGCCACACACCAAACGCCTGCTCACGCAGACGCCCCTGCGGGGATTTGGTGGAAGGTGTTGTAATCCCCGACCTCACCCTGGAATTTCGCAGCCGAACGTTGCCGACTGCTTCAGCCGCTACCATGCTCGGGGCTATTCACAGTCAGCATGCGGCTTCCGCCGCTCCCATCAGTTGCGGCGCCGTCTAGTGGCAGCGGGACCCTCCTGTCTTTAGCACAGGCGGTGAGACTGACGTGGAAGTTTGGCTCTCTACCTATGAGCGCGTCAGTGAATCACAAGTGGGATGACCCGACAAAGTTACGTACCGTCTTCTTCTATCTTGCTGACGTTGCGAACCTCTGCTTCCGCAATCATGAGCGAGAACTCCAAACCTGGTCCGATTTCACGACAGCATTCGCAGAAGTCTTCGGCCGCCCGGCCTTACGAAAGCTCCGTGCTGAACAGCGTCTACGCCAACGCGCTCAACAGCCCGGAGAGACTTACACGAGCTACATAGAGGATGTCGTGGATATTTGCGCACGCGTCGATTCCACCATGAGTGAAGAGCACAGGTGAAGCACATGCTCAGGGGCATGGAGGACGACGAATTTCAAATGCTTCTCGCGTGAAACCCTTCATCTGTCGCTGGTGTCGTCCCTCTTTGCCAGAGCTTCGATGAGCTGCGCCGACAAAGGGTCCTTGCGCGCAGCGCTGTTGCAGGCCTCACGCTTCCCTCCAACTGCACGCCAGAGTCCTCACTCTTCGTTCAGATTGAGGATTTTATTCGTGAGGAGGTGGCGCGCCAAATATCTGTGCTGCCTCTTAGCGATCGACCCCTACAGCCTGACACATATCTGGCTACTCCGTTTAGGAGAGCCATTCGCGAGGAACTTGCCGAATCGCTAGCTTTGGCTCAACGCTGTCCTCCCGTGGCTGCACGTCTGACCTTTGCCGCAGTCATAGCGCGACCTACGCAACCGACATTCGTGTTTCCTGGGACAGTGCGACCTCAACCACTGCCAACTCCCGCATCGCCTTCTATTCCGCCTCGAAGCCAAATTCAGAACCCTTGGAGCAAACGCGACAACCGACCCTTATGTTTCGCTTGCGGTTTCGCCGGCAATCTCGCGCGCTTCTAATTCTAGTAATTGGAACAGCAGTGCATTTTTATCCCAAGCGTTACGGCGCCTATCTCGAAACCCGTGAAATCTTTAGAAGTCGTTCCCAGTGGATGAGCTTACAAAAACCATCTATTACTCGTACATTCGTGTATGTGCGCTAAAGTAAATATTACACAGTTTATTAATGATTTTTTGGTAATTTGTCAATTATTCATCTCGATTCCTTATGCAAGTAATGCACACCGCTCGGAGTATCCCAACTTAAGCACCACAATTACGCTGTGTGCCACAATGAAATATTTGAACATTCCGCATGGCCTAAAGAACACCCTGTATATTACAAGAAACATTGTCTATAAACGACCAACGGGCACATCCCCGAGGGAATTTTAGTATTTTCCTTCGCCTACCCTTTCCAACCGCTCCTAGTGAACCTCCCTTTCACCCCTTCCGTGAGCGAGCCTTTTCTCTCTTCTCGCTGGCTATCCGAATGTCCCTTTACGAGCTGCCAACGTCTTAAAGTACAGCAAACTGGCGCCATCTCGTAGGAATGCCATGAAGTACGCAACGTACGTATACAGCGCGGATTTTTCGCGGCGCCCGGCTAAGAACACTTTTGTATTGAAAAAAAAAATGGAGAAATATGGAGGCGAAACTGCATGAGGACCAAATACTTTATTCTGGCGTTATTGTGCAGGCTCGGGGAGAATGAAACAGCCGTCCAATTATTTATTCTGGCCCTGTTAGGGGAGGCCGGGCCGGTACATTTTGTACATGTAGTTTTGGTTTATGTTCTGGCTTCGTCTTCGGTTTCTGAGGCAGGACGCACACTGCGTCCACATTACGATCTGAAGCAGAATGAAAAGAAGGTGAAAGTGAGAAAACTAAACTTTGTGCATACAGTAACCCCGGTATTCAGAAATGCAACTTAGATTGAAGCCCATGCTTGACTTGATCTAAATGACGCCTGTCGTGAATGTGCCGAAGCAAACGCAATGAGCGTCCTGAGCATGTTCCCGCCAGGCCTCCGTTAAATCAAATCAAGCATGAGTTTCATGTTAAGATGCATTTCTGAATACGCGCGTAAAAGCCGATTGGAGAGCAAAAGTAGCAGCAAATGTCAGTATTTAACTAACTTGTCGTCGTTCCCTGTGCCTGAACAACGACGATCCGTACCCTGAACAGCGAATAACGCTTGTTTAGATTTGTATATGACAGCACAAGCATTGTCGCTTGAAATATGCGAATTTCATGAATATCGTATTTAGTTGCAGACATTATCGGTCCCTTCAAGGACCACGAGAAGAGAGGCAGAGGGCAGAATAAGTGTACTGTTCATCACGCATATTTGGCGTAGAAAAAAAAAGAATTATCGAGAGAGTGAAAGCTTAAAGCTTCTTAGACTTAAGCATTGCAGAAATCGATAAGAGGTACCCTAAAGCAACCACATTATTCCACTCTCCATAAAAAATAATTTCAAAGTTTTGATGGCATTACCAAAAAATTGAAGGACACTTTGTAAATTCCAAAGTGTGTTCGGCGAAAGCCCGTGCCCATTTGACTGACTACCACCGCATGCGCATTCGCTCATTCCTCTTCTCGCGTTCGGTATCGGGGGAATCCACAATCTTGGGGCGCTTCTCTGAACCGCTTGCCGTGGAATCATCACCGGGCCTCTTAGGAGCTATCCGACTAACTCGACTGCTGCAACGAGACGTCTGACGAAGGAGCGTTGCCGCGCGCGCCGCTGTGCCATCACGTCATTGCTGAGAGAGTGTAAGGGGGAGAGGCCACAGCTGTGGCGGCGTAACTTGTGCTATGTGCCGCTGTGCCATCACGTGATTGCTGACAGAGTGTGAGGGGGAGAGGTCACAGCTGGCACCGTTCCAGGGCACGGACGGACGGACGGTCGGACGTCGCGAGTATCAGCCATTAAAGGCTTTTGCCTTAATACGATCGCAGCAAAGCAGGCAGTGAATAAAACGGTCTTAACTAGCGCATAACACATGATTACGACTGTGTCAGAAGCTGTTGGTGTAATTATCTAGAAATAAGGAGGACAATTTTAGCAGGAGCCATGCCACCACAACTTGGCCTGGTAGCTTGTTCCAGTCCCCGCGCTGTTACAGGAAGAATGAATGTTTAAAGCAGATCTTAAAAATAATGTGGCACGTCTGCAGATTCACTGTATTCTATAGTGATTAGGCATTGCTTGTAAACTTCAGGCACTTATCTGTCGGTCCGTATTGAACCTCTTTCATGCCTTCTTGGACCCCTTGGTGTGGATAACTCAGTATGTGTCGGAAAAGGCATCTTGGCAATGACCAACTTGGGCCAGTGGGTATGTTCAGGTGGGCTTTTACAACTGGGTACTTGCAAGAATATACAACTTTGGCCAGTAGATATATGCAAGGAGGTTTGTGACACGGGTGACGTGCCCGAGTAGACCATTTTGGGCCCATTGGGCTTATGCGACAGGGTATGTGGCACCTATGTTGGTGAACACTATTGGCCAATCCAGAAGAAGGGGCATGTGCCAAACTGCGCAGGTGCCCGTATAGACAAGCAACACAAGAGGCAAGAAGCGGAGAAGTGGGAAACAGAAAATGAACAACAAAGCAACTGAGCAGTCAGCTACAGAATAGTGAAAAGTCAGCATCGAAAGTAGCCGAGTGTAGAACAATAAGTGATGTGAATACAATTAGAACAGAGCATGTCATGACCAAGGCATGTTGAGCTATGCAGAGAAGTGAATAAGATGTTGGCAACAGAAAATTGAAAAAGTCGGGCACACAGAAGTGAAGAATAGCACAATAAGATGTGTCGCTTACATTACTTCAGTGCTAATCGCTAACGTTACATTCATGATGGGATGAGTTCTGCCGGAGTTGATATCCTGGTTAGTCATGATATTCTGTTGTTTACGTATTCAGTCTTGCCAAAGAATACAATATTAATAAGTTCACTGTACAGTATACTTCGCCATTTCTCCTTCGTGCTTTCAGGAGGGGTAGAATTGCTTTGCGAAATTCCACCCATGACTTAGCGGTATTTATGCAAGGTGTTCCACGTAACTTGTGCCGAAATGTAAAAATATGGGAGTGCCGCGTAACTGGGCCAAACCAAGTTAATGTTGTTTGCTGTCGCTTGGAGCAAGTAATACATTTGTGTCTCGGCTAATTACATATTAAGTTAATAATATTTATTCAACTACAATAAATATTATACTCGGATCGAGTGTTAAGTCAGAGTCAAAGACAGCAGGGGGGTCTGGTTTGGTGGTTACATAGTTTCTCTAGTTGTAACGTAGCTGGTATGTGAAGTTTGCAATATATTTGGTGCAGATGAACTCGAAGAATATGGCAGGGGAAGCATACTCGCCGAGGAGTTTAGTGTTCACGTTACGGTTTTGGGTTGTGCCGGGTTGATGAGTCCTCGGAGCCAGGTGCCAAGCAGGGCTCCAGTGGAGTGTGTTATTGAGCTCATCACAAATAGCATGCTAGTTATCCCTTGTGAGCGAGTATGAGTAGGCTGTGATATCAGCATTTATGTGATGCATGTGTTTGTGCAGTTTGCTATTACATTTCATGCACTTCCAACTAGGTATATACGGTTGACACAGTATCGCGACTCCCACAGGGGAGAGCACGTGCCTGTCTTTTTTTCTGTTCATCGTCGTGTTGTGTGAGGGTCTGTGTGTGTTGGAATGTGTGATTGCGAATACTTTATGCATGCCCATTTAGAACTGCCAGGTATTTCTAGAGGGTCAAGCGTGGCTGCTTTTCTAAGGGTGTGCCAGTTAGTGCGGGTGCGTTGTCTGATGCGCCGTTTGAATTGAGGCCCAGTGAATTTCCATTCGGAGTAGAGTATCATTACTCAACAGAGCAACGTGACTGTTGTGACATTCTACCTCTGATCTATTAAAGAGCGTGAGGTATGGGGTAGTGCCTTTTTGGATGAAATTTCCATGTTTTGTGGGTGAGTTCCGGTTACTCAGAATGGCTAACTGGTGCCGGTGTACTGCGCTCAAGACTACGGCCCATTTTGCTGCATTGCTGTTTATTTCCAGGCAGTGTGGGGTGCGTTAATGTATCCAGCTATTGGATGCGTAAACCGGCCGGTTGGCAATAGAGAGACGATCGGTGGGAGGAAATTGGCTGATTGCATTGGTTTACCTGTACACGTTGGTCATCCAAAGGGCAAGGCTGTGATTTTTAGCGAACGGAGTGACAATATGAGCTTCAGGGTGAGGTTATTGTCCATCTGTTGAATGTATTTGACAGCGATGTCCTTTCTGACCAGTGTGAGGAGTGTCGCGCTTGTGTTGGTACTGTGTTGTGTTTTGTGACCCGTGATGGCAGCAGTAATGTATGGCTCCTGTACGAATTGCCACGAGAAAGGCAGCTCGGGGCACTTGACATGTATTCGCGGGCTTATTTCACGCTCGGAAAACCACTTTTATGCTGCACGAATTAGCAACGGAAAGCTGTATCGGGAGCTTTTCATTCTGCTCTACACTTTTCTCATTGACACTTTTAATATAACTCTCATATTTGAGAAGTTGATTATTAAGTAGGACTAATTGTGTAATTAGGTAGAATGCAAAAATATAATCTGAGTATCTCCAAGAGACGGCAAATAACATTACCTTGGTTCGGTCTAGCTACGTGGCATTCCACATTTTTAAATGTTGGGGCATGATAGTTGGCACACCCTGTATACCTAGTGTTGCCACTGCTCAAATAGCGAAGCCATTCGACGAGGTTGCGGGATCGAATCCCTGCCACGGCTGCCGCATTTCGATTGGTGGAGAAATGCGAAAAACACCCAGTGTACTTAGATTTAGGTGCACGTTATAGAACTCAAGGTGGTGCTAATTATTCCGGAGTCCCCCACAGTGGCGTGCCTCATAATCAGATCGTGGTTTTGGCACGCAAAACGCTACAATTTATTTCATTTTATTTCGACATGGGATTTGGACACCTTGCTAATGAAAGTAAGGATGATGGCAAGATGACGGCTTGTCATTGTTCGACTTTCCATTATGACATCAGACAATCAGCCACACTGTCGAAAACTTTCAATCACCTCTGTAGCACTTTGCCCGATTTCGGTTTAATAAGATGTCTTTCCATTTGTCATTTTCTGCAAGAAAAGACGCAGTTTAGCCTGAAAGGCGAAGGATCGATTGCGATAGCAAATCAGGGGACAGCTATACGAAGTAAGCATAGTAGTTTTATCGGCCGTATAAACTTGTAAACCTAGGCATACTCACTAAATGAACAAACATCGTGTCAAGCGCGCTCAAGCAAACACAAACACATCTCACTCGATGACCGTGGAAACTCTCTGTCAAAACGTTGAAGTGAGCAAGCGCGGTGGGTGCAGCGAGCGATTTGACCTTCGTGCCGTTTCTTGCATCAACGCGAACTAATCCGCGAATACACCGGCCGCGGGAGACTGTGACCTGACGCAGATGGCCTTCAAGACACAGCGGCCCGGGCGAGCGACCGCGGCTGCCGGAGCCGTGGGTATTAATCCTCCCCCCCCCCCCCCCCCCCCGGCCTACACTCCCCCCGGAGCGTTGCGCAACACGGAAGACAGCGCGCTTCCGTTCCGCTTCCTTCCCGTGCATGTGCGAGGATGAGCCGCGATCGCCGGCTCACTCTCGCACACAGTGTACGGCGCGCGGCGACAGTTTTATTCCCCTTGGACTTAATACGGAACCTCACGGTCACGCCGACGCCGACGGGAGAAATGCGGCTGCAGTATTCGCAATCTGTCGCAATTGATATCGCAATAATATGCGTAAAACTCGGCTTTATAGAATTTGAAGGAAAGTACAGCATAATGGTTGACGTGAATGTCTGCTTCGAGGCGCAACTCCAAGATTTGTGATTACCTGTTGGCTGAGTAGTATTCAAGCTACATATGCAACATATGTTGCTACATATGTTGCTACAATTCCCCCCCATACGGAATTGAGGATTTTATCTAAATACGAGTGGACAAAATTGTAGTACCAACGGATACTCGCTCAAAAATGACCAATTGCAATGATTCGTAGCGTTTGCGATCTTCAGAGGCTTGAAGAAAACTGGCAAGTTCGGTTTTATGTTGGTATTTTTTGTAATAATCGAGAACATCTAAGGGAAGAAAGGCATCTTGTGGTTCTCATCCACCAATCGTGATGCACTAAAAAAAGCGACAAACCTATATATCCTTTGGTGTTGTTGTTTTTGTTATATATGCTT
This sequence comes from Dermacentor silvarum, assembly GCF_013339745.2. Lineage (NCBI taxonomy): Eukaryota > Metazoa > Arthropoda > Arachnida > Ixodida > Ixodidae > Dermacentor > Dermacentor silvarum. The sequence continues at coordinate 35,668,439 of NC_051160.1, forward strand.
TGGTAATGGTATGCTCGCTTTTTATGTGCGGCTTGAAATGTACATGCTAATGTCTAGTTTATCATAAAATATTTTCTACCACTTTGTGAAAAAAATTTAAATTAGGTGCGTAAATTATTAAGAACAAAGAAACTAAAACTTAAAGAACTGATCAATGTTGTGCCCTTATGCATGAAAATATTAAATAAAGGCATGAAATTGTGCAGCTCGGGAAATATGCATGTTCGCACTGATGCGTTTTACCAGCTTCAACATCTTACCACTGCATCTCTTCGTACACTTTTCGCACGAGGAAAAAGCTATTAGAATTGGTTCCGCATTTTCCGCCTACAAAATGTTTGCAGAAGCCGGTGCTGGCATCGAAGTGCCACGTTCGATTACACGTAGAGCAGGGGCCTGGTTTCGGCATGAGGCTGCACATGAGTTTTCGCTTTGGTGGCGCTGCAAAATATCAGAAAAAAATAATTTCAGATAGTTTTAACATTCGGTGGAGCACATAGATGGAATGGGGAGAATTATCTAGCCTCGACAGAAAAGAATGACGCAAGAAGGTTAAACCCAGTCATTCCCACGTCCGCCACATAACGTAGCAGCATGCGAGCGTAAAAAATTACGTGTGTACAATAATAGGGCACCATATGGTATAATGTATGTTAACTTTCACCTGTCTTTTTCGTACGAACCAAAAATAAGCAAGAACAGCCTGAAACCCACAACGTTCCTTTGTCTTTTCTCGTAGATTTATAAAACAGACCATTAGAGATAAACAACTCTGGAAATTGCAATCTGAAAGCCGCTAATAATGACGAACATAATTTTATATCATTCATATTCAAGCACACGTTGTAACAGTGAAATTAAAGCTGATGATGATTGTTGGAGTTTAGTGGCGCAAGGGCAAGGTATGGCCAAAGAGCGCCATGACGATGGTAATGGTTTGTTAGTGGTATATGAATAGTCAATTATATGAACATTAGATGTGGCATGGCTGTAAAGGGGCCTAAAATCAGTCGCTGTAAAGTGCGTAAAATCTATAAGTAATAAGATTATGGCAATGAGTGATTATGTGTACTATGAACATGAATAATGCATTGCGAGAGAATGATACGAGTTACAAAAAATTAAAGATACAAGAATTGGCCAGAAGCACAAGTGCCTAAACAGAGCCCTTGAAACACAAGGGCCTGGTGGCATGTGCAATTAAAAAAAAAAACGATCGCACCAACATCCTCTAGAGAGAGGATGCACTACGAACTTATTGGGCTAAACAACATGTAGCACAACATCTTTCACGAAAGCAAGGACTGCGTTGGTGCTAAAAAGTGGTTGTTTACCGAGAAACATAGCGGGATGCAGAGGGACACAATAGCGATATGGGAGAGGAAAATGTTTCTTTCTTTCTTTTTCGGCTTCCCGACACTCCAAGAGGACGTGGAGGACGGTGAGCCTGTCGCCACATCTACCACATGTTGGAGGATCATTTCCATTCAATAGAAAATTGTGAGTACCATATGTGTGTCCTATTCTGAGACGACAGAATAGGACATCCGTTCGTCGTGTTTTAGTTGTACAGGGCCAGAAACCTAACTGTGGCTTAATCAAGTGGAGCTTATTAGTTGTTTCAGCGTCCCACAGACGCTGCCAGTGGCCTCGCAGTTTCCTTCGCAAAAAAGGCTTCAGATCTGTGGAGGAAATAGCAGCGGCAGGATTAATAGCTTGCGATGTAGTTGATGTGGCCAACTGGTCTGCTAGCACATTGCCCTCGATGCCTCTATGGCCAGGCACCCAGCATATTATTACATGTCTACGAGATTGGTAAATGTTACACAAGAGTGAGTAAAGCTCAATAAAAACAGGATTTTTATGCTTTTGTAAAGAGGTTAGCGCTTTTACAAGACTTAACGAGTCTGTGAATATTATTGCTTTTTCTAGTTTTTATTTTTTTATATGTTTCACCGCAGACAGTACTGCGTATGCTTCTGCTGTGAATATACTTGTTAGGGGGTTCAATACATCAGATTTAGAAAAAGAGGGGCCAACAGCCGCGTAAGATACGCCAGCATGGGACTAAGACGCGTCGGTGTAGAACTCCGAGCACGAGTACTTCAATTGAAGTTCGCGGAAATGCATTGTAATTTCGAGCTCAGGAGCGTACTTTGTGACCTCTACAAAGGATAAATCACAATCTATCACCTGCCACTCCCAGTGCGGTGACAGCTTAGCAGGAGGCATTAGGCGATGTTCTACAAGTGGGACATCCAACTCCTCGCTAAGTTCTCTTACACGCAGTCAGAAAGGCCGCCTCATAGAGGGTCGATTATAGAAAAGCGTTGCACACTTCAAATCATTTACGGTTACAGAACAAGGATGTTCTCGATTGGAGTGCACTTTGAGAAAATAAGTGAAGCTGATGTATGTTCTCTGGAGGTGGAGTGACCACTCATTGGATTCTACGTATAAGCTTTCAACGGGGCTTGTTCTGAATGCGCCAGTGGCCAGGCGGATACTTAGATGGTGGACAGGATCTAACATTTTTAGTGCGCTCGGGGCAGCAGAGTGATATACCACGGCACCATAATCCAATCGTGACCTAATGAGGCTCTTGTGAAGATTCATTAAACACTTCCTGTCACTGCCCCAGGATGTGTGAGATAAAAGTTTCAGTAAGTTCATTGTTTTTAGGCATTTCGTCTTGAGGTGTTTGATGTGGTGGATGAAAGTCAGCTTAGAGTCAAGTATGATGCCTAAAAACTTGTGTTCTTTGTTCATAGGTATTTGTTGTCCATACATTTCAATGGTGGGATCTGCAACGAGACCTTTCTTCCTGGTGAAAAGAACACAAGAGCTTTTGTGGGGGTTTACTTTGAACCCGTTTTCGTCTGCCCACTTAGACACTTTGTTCAACCCCTGCTGTACCTGTCTCTCGCACACTGCAAGGTTACAGGACTTGAATCCTATTTGTATATCGTCCACGTAGATGGAATAAAAAAATTGCTGGTGGCAACGAAGCACGAAGCGTGTTCATTTTGACGATAAAGAGCGTGCAACTGAGCACGCCTCCCTGGGGTACACCAGTTTCCTGTACGAATGGACGCGACAGTGCATTGCCTATTTTAACCCGAAATGTGCGGTTGTGTAGGTAGCTTTCAATAATGTTTAACATATTGCCGTGAATGCATATTGCCGACAGATCGCGCAAGATTCCATAACGCCAGATTGTACCATACGCCTTTTCCATATCTAGAAACACGGATAAGAAATATTGTTTATGTATGAAGGCATCACGAATGTTTGCTTCGATGCACACGAGATGGTCGGTTGTAGACCGTCCTTCTCTGAAGCCGCATTGATATGGATCAAGAATTTTGTTTGACTTAAGGAAGTGTAAAAGGCGACGGTTTATCATTTTTTCAAAAACTTTGCAAATACAACTTGTGAGGGCTATTGGGCGGTAACTTGTTACTAATGTGGGGTCTTTACCTTGTTTCAAAATCGGGACGACAAGGGATTCTTTCCATGCAATAGGTAGGTACCCACCAGCCCATATAGCATTAAAGAGTGCGAGTAGCGTTATTTGAGTATCGCTGTGGATGTGTTTAATCATATCGTACATGATCCTGTCAGGTCCAGGTGCAGAGCTCCGACATGTATTCAAGGAGGCTCTCAACTCGGCAATGTTAAAAGGCGTGTTATAGGGTTCGTTCTGTCTGCATTTACGATCGATAGCCTTGTGTTCTGCGATTTGTTTGTGCTTTAGGAACGCCTCAGAATAATTATTGAACC
>NC_051160.1:35672321-35728433 GCF_013339745.2 Dermacentor silvarum
GTTTGACAATGTCGTTATAACATGGCGGGATTTGGCAGTGTGTCCAAGCTTACAATGGCTCCATCCTAGCTTGCAAGTCAATTGCTTCGACGCAAAATGAAACTGGAATAACCGCGTTTTGCGCATTGTGTGTAGTGCTACATTTGCACGATCTGCACCACCGCAATGAGTGCTCTGCTATCTGGGATGCAAGCGGTACTCTGTGCGGAAGAGGAGCCGCGTTCATACAGAAAGTGCGTTTAGTTATTTATTTATTCAAAAGCCTCACAGGCTCCAGAAGGAGTATTGTGTGAGGGGTGATTATAAAATACATATATAAGTGGAATCATTACAAAAATGTAAAAGAGATAACGAGCATAAAGTCCTATGCTAAGGTACGTAAAACAACATGACGTCACATAGTAGTTAGCGAAACGCGGTATACACTATCAGAATAGGTGGTGACATACACAATGTGAGCGCACGTCATTTACCGCTGTCAAATTATGCAGAAGTGAGCTAACGTATCTGTCTTGACAATGCGAAAAACGAGAAGCGTGCACATAATTGAGGTGAATATTACCAATGCCAGCAACTAGTTTCACCCGAAAGGCGAAGCATCAATTGCGATAGCAAATTAGTAGAGGAAAGCAGTTTTATCACCTGTATAAACTTGGACATGCAGCAGTACCAGCAACGTGAAGAAATGTTGTCGAAGCCGTCGGCGTTTTGCCCGCGTTTGCACCGAACGCGCGCGGCGTTGGTGATTGTTGCCGGTGCCTCTGGGGGCGGCTCGGAGGTTCTCAACGAGATCACGGGACACTCATCGAGCAGCGTCGGAAGGTTGTACCACATTTTCGCCTCCCCTCCCTCCCTCCCCCCCCCCCATGGCCTTTCGCGCGACGGAAGTCGCGTTTGCTCTATATATATATGGTGATTGTAAAGCAGCAAAGAGACGCTTACTTCTGCAGTCCTTTCAGTCACGGCATTGGCCGCAGAACGCCGCGTTTGCTCTCCGCCATGCGTTCGATTCCCGGGAAAGCGCGCGTCGCTCTCGCCCCCTTTCACTCACACATACAGCATACGCCACGCGGCGGACGATTTCATCGGCCGTTGCGTCCTACAGAACCTCACGGCGGACGGCGACGCTGATGGCAGAAATCCGCCCTTTGAATGTCCATGTAATTGCCATTGCAAAAAATGGCGGGTCTATCTTCAAGCGAAACATCATTATCACGAAGACACTCCATGTGTTCAAAAAAAGTTGTCGCAGTTTCACTGAAGGCGATAGCATCAATTGCGATAGCAAACTTGTAGAGAGTATACGTCAGTAATGATATTAGCTTTATCAGATGTGTAACGTTGGACATGCAGCAGCATCGGCAAACACGCAGAACTGTTTTCGACCGCCCATCGGCGTTTTGCCGCGTTAGCTCAAAATGCGTGCGGCGTTGGGACCGTTGCCGGAGCCTCTGATATAAATAGGCACTTGGTGCCGCAGCTAAACGTCGCCTCCCTTCCCTCCCCCTCCCCCACGGCCTCTCGCGCGTCTGAAGAAGGCACGTTTGCTCTACATATATGGTGATTGTAAAGGAGAATAAGAGACGCCTACTTCTGCAGCCCTTAAGCGAGCACGGCGCAGAACGCGCGTTTGTTCTGCGCCGTGCGTTCACTCCCCGTGAAAGACGCGCCCCTCGCGCGCTTTCACTCGCAAATACAGCGTTCGGCGCGCGGCGACGATTTCATCTCCAAATGACGTCATACGGAACCTCACGGCGACGGCGACGGCGACTGCAACGGCGACGGCGACGGCAACGGCGACGGCGACGCCGACGGCAGAAATCTGCTTTTGAGTGTCCATATAATTGCTATCGCAATAAAACCAGTGGTAACGCTGATCAGTTGAAAGCGTTAGTACGCCCAAAGATGCGTTTGAAGGAGCGGTTGTTTTGTAAACGGCGAGACGTTTGTAATGGTTGGCAGAAAGGGAGGGTAGTTTGAATCTATCTGTCTGTTATATTATGAAAAAAAGGTCACAGTTTCGCCCTAAGGGCGAAGCAATGAATGCGATAGCAACACAGCAATGTCATACGAAGTAAGGTGAGCGGCTTTGGTAGCACAACACGCAGAAACTGTTGTCGACGCCATCGGCGTTTTGCCCGCGTTAGCTCAAATGCGTGCGGCGTTGGTGACTGTTGCTGGAGCTCTCATATAAATAGGCACTTGGTGCAGCAGCTAAACGTCGCGTCCCTTCCTTCCCCCTCCCCCACGGCCTCTCGCGCGTCTGAAGAAGGCGCGTTTGCTCTACATATATGGTGATTGTAAAGGAGAAACGAGACGCCTAATTCTGCAGCCCTTAAGCGAGCACGGCGCAGAACGCGCGTTTGTTCTCCGCCGTGCGTCCACTCCCCGTGAAAGACGCGCCCCTCGCGCCCTTTCACTCGCACATACAGCGTTCGGCGCGCGGCGACGATTTCATCTCCAAATGACGTCATACGGAACCTCACGGCGACGGCGACGGCGACGGCGACGGCGACGCCGACGGCGACGGCGACGCCGACGGCAGAAATCTGCTTTTGAGTGTCCATATAATTGCTATCGCAATAATAAGCAGACTAGAGCAATATTTCTGCGCGATTCTAAGCAGGGTAAGGATCGACAGTGAAGATTTACTATTCGTAACGTTGGAATGACGGCTGTAGTCTTTGGCGATGAAACGCGCGGCACCATTTCAAACCCGTTCAAGAGCGTTCATTAGATAGGCTTGGTGAGATGACGAACTTGATGGCGCGTATTCAAATTGAGAACGGACGAATGTTAGATATGCTAGTGATTTAGTCGAAGAAGGAGTGTCGTGAAGGTTTCCTCTAGGGTAGCCCAGGGTGCATGATGGCTTTGCTGTGACGTTATTCATGAAAGTTGTCCAAGATAGTTCGGGTGAAATATGCACGCCAAGGTATTAGTAAGACGTTGTGCGTGCTAAGTGGAAGGTCTTAAGAGTGTAGGTATATACTTTAGCTGATTTCTTACGGGCGAATGTCATTAGTTTACATTTATCGGTATTAAGAGACATTTGCTAGCGCGAGAACCAATTAGTTACTAGATCCAGATCCTCTTGGAGAGCAAGATGATGAGCTGAAGAAGAGATTTCACGGGAAATTACGCAATCGTCTGCGAAAAGTCGCATGTTAGAGGAGTTATCTGCTGGTAGATCCTTTAATGCAAATTGAAAATAAGAAGGAACCCAAAGCACTACCCTGGGGGACGCCGGAGGCGACATAGATGAGACGGAATCAGTGACGGTGCATTGTTAAATTACGGAAGGAAAGACAATTTCTCACCCAGAATAATGTCAAAGAATAAAATTAAGGGAAGAAAGTTTAGATATTAGAAGACATTGCTGTACGCGATCTAAAGCTTTAGAACAGTCGATGAATATGCAATCGATGACTAGGTTATTATCCATGTGCATGAGTATATCATTGGTAAGTTCTACGAGTTGGATATCACATGAAAAACATTTTCTAAAACCGTATTGGCTCCAAATAAAATAATTATTACCTTCTAGGTGCTGAACGGTGTTGGAAGCAATTACATGTTCAAGTTCATGGGACACTCTTTAAAGATATCGGTCGATAATCACTAACATTAGATTTGTTGTCTGATTTGAATGTTGGTATGATTTTAAGGACTTCCCGTTCGTGCGGTATTTTACTCGTTCATAATGATAGTTGAAAGATGCGAGTAAGTATATACTAGATATTGTCAGCCATGTTTGAGAAGGACGGTAGGACGGCAGGTCAGCCCGAACAGGAGGAACTATATCAACAGAAGCGGTGAGCGTCCCATTGTCGTAGCGGCGTCGTGCCCCTAAATTGTGTTCCTTCTTGATCTCTATCTCGACCCAGGCACTATGGAGGGAAGAGGACGCCATCAGCGCACTCGATTGACCCGTGTCTCCATATACTGCTCGCGATTGCAAAGCAGCATTGGAGCCACAGCTGCGTCAGCGTTGACCTTCTCAGCCAGCAGATTCCAAGGCCACAACACCGCCTTCAGGCACTGGGCACTCGGGATAGAGTATGCACAAAGCCCGAACTCTATCCACGTCTGTGAGGGCGTAAAGTCACTCGGGGGAAACCTCATTTCAACAACCTCGTGGAGGACTCATGAGGACATGTCCTCTGCCATCAAGGTCAGAAGCGCTTAATTACCTTAAATAAGATACACACATTACGATCCATCCTCCCTAATCTAGCACTACTCGAAACATTGGGAGTTTAAGCATAGAGTTGACTCCCGACAAGTGAAGAGAACGCGCAAACAGGCCGCAGTTCAGTTTTAGCATTTGCTTCGAGATAGCAATAGAGAATCACGCGAGTCACATGTAGTCGGTCAGGGAAGTAAGGGGGCGGACAACGTAGCTAAACGTGGCATTCATACTACTGCGAAACGCAGATGCCTGAATTTGATGATTCGAGTAGGGTATAGCTATTTATAGAGTCAGAGTAATTTTCATTTCATTAAAGAACGTCTACAGCGCATAAATTGAAATACAGATACAACTGGCATAATACGAAACCGGAAACCTACATGTGGCTGTTATATTGGAGCACGTAGTGCTTGCATCAAAGGTGCGCATAACTTCATCGGACGTGACAGATGCTACCACGCTTAGCAGCTGGATTCACATTAATGGCGGTTTGTCGAAACAACAGAAGCTGCGATAATTAGGCCTCGTGAGCGAATTCCTCTAGCCGCTTCTCTACAGAATCTAAAGTTCAGCGCACCTCCGTTTCGAAACATCGTATTTTAACAGAGGAATCGGCGTGCCCAGTTCGTCAGCATCCATACCGAGTATCGCCAATGGAAAGAGAGGCGATTAAACGCCAGGCTAAATAAATGTTGGACAATGACGTCATTCAGCCTTTGATATCCCGTGGGCGTCCCCCGTCGTTCTGGTAAAAAAGGACAATACACTACGCTTCTGTGTCGACAACGGGTCGTCGTGACACGCCTGCAAAACTTCTTCGCGCAATGCCGCAGGGACGGCTAGAAGCAACGTTTCCTGACTGTTTTCAAAGTTGTTCTTGTAAAGCACATTGCGTCGCAGGCAGTACGATGTCAGTACTTGCGGCAGCGGGCGTGGGATAACGTCATCTCCTTGAAGGTACTGGATAAGAGCAAGCAGGTCTGTGTCCGCACGTTGTAGGTCAGCCATCCGCACCGCGTCAACGACAACAAGAAACGGTAAATCTTGCTCAAAATCTGATGATGTCAGTGGAATCGGAGCACGTGACAGGCAGTCAGCGTCACTGTGCTTTCGTCCAGATCGGTAGACGCCAGTTATGTCATACTCCTGTAGGCGGAGCCTTCAACGAGCGAGATGGCCTGATGGATCTCTGAGATTGGCAGGCCAACAAAGTGAATGGTGGTCGCTGACCGCTCGAAATGGCCGGCCATACAGGTAGGGCCGAAACTTACTGATGGTCCAACCGACTGCTAAACACTCCTGTTCAGTGGTCGGGTAGTTAGCCTCTGCCTGTATGAGACTATGGCTCGCGTAAGCGATTACACGTTCCCTACCATCTTGCCACTGAACCAGAACGGCTCCGAGACCAATGATGCTGGCGTCCCTGTGGATTTCAGTTTCAGCAGTATCGTCAAAATGCGCGAGCACCGGTGCAATTTGCAGTCGTGTGCGTAATTCAGTGAACGCCTGTTGTTGTTCTGCCGTCCACATAAAGGGCACATCGTGGAGTGTTGTTCTCGTCAAAGGCTCAGAAATTCTTCTTCTTCTTTCTGGGGTTTTACCTGCCAAAACCAGTTCTGATTATGAGGCACGCCGTAGTGGAGGGCTCCGGATTAATTTTGACCACCTGGGGTTCTTTAACGTGCACTACAACGCAAGCACACGGGCGTTTTTGCATTTCGCCTCCATCGAAATGCAGCCGCCGCGGCCGGGATTCGATCCCGCGATCTCGTGCTCAGCAGCGCAACGCCTTAGCTGACTGAGCCACCCAGGCGGGTTAAAGGCTCAGAAATTTTAGCCAAACCTTCACTGAAACGGTGGTAGTAGGCGCAGACTGCTAAAAAAAAAACCCCTCTGAACAGCTTTCTTATCTGTAGGACGAGCAACTCAACTCAATGTAGGATGAGCAGCCAACTTCTCAAGGTCTGGCCGAACGCCCTGAGGCTGACCACGTGTCCGAGGAACGTGAGTTCCTGAACACCAAAGTGGAATTTGTCAGGTTAAATGGTGAGGTTTGCCTTGCGGATAGCCTTAAGAATGCTCTTCAGCCGTGCCAGGTGTTCATCGAACGTGCTGGAAAAAACAACGACGTCGTCCAGGCAGATCAGGCACGTCTACCACTTCAGTTCAGCGAGTACAGTGTCCATCATTCGCTGGAATGTGGCGGGAGCGGAACACAGGCCGAATGGGAGGACTTTAAACTCACATAGCCCGTCACGTGTCACGAATGCAGTTTTCTCGCAGTCGCACTCGTCGACTTCTACCTGCCAGTACCCTGACTTAGGATCTGACGAGGCAAAAACTGGCCATGACGTAGACGGTCCAAGGCGTCGTCAATCCTTGCCAGGGGGTAAAGATCCAGCAAAATAAGCAGCTATTCATAGCTATGATGTAGCTATACTACAAGGTTTACCTGCCCACAACAGAAGCATGTCGAAAAGATGGCCCACACATAAACTTAATAAGAGCACAAAATGCAGCTGCAAGAAGGTGGCATGATTTGGCCAGTTTATAGTAAAACACAAGGCTTCGAGTTGTCAGTGAGTATATGGCGATCATTTACATGTTGGAGCAACCGCTTTTTTGAATAAAATTCCTAAGCTCCATGGGCACAGAGCAAACGGAAAAAGAGCAAAACAACTCACATTTTCCTTGAGGCAATATGCTGCAAACTTATTTATATGTGATAACGCTGAAGCATTGCACTTTCTTCAGTCCCCTAGAGATACACATAATGTACCAAAAACCAAGTGCATACTAAGAATCAGATCACTGACCTTCTGCAGCTCTGAACAGGATTGTTTCTTCCCACGAGAGCCTTTCCAGCTGAACTTTCAGGGGGCAGATTTTGTAAAAAGATATAACAGCCACCGCACAGTGTCCTGTACATTTGTGCCACGAAAACGTTAGGAGTAGGCAACCTGCAAGGTAAAGTAAAAACAATTATCCTGTAGTTACACGATAAATCAATGAATTTAGCTATTAACTCAAATTTCAATCAAAGAATTGGATATTGAAAAACGAAGTGCCCATTGTCTTATGGCCTAATATACGCAGTTTAACAACGGCTGCTGTTGACCATTATGAAACTATGCTGGCATTGTCTACAAGCTAGATGCTTCAATTCCGTGCTGTGAAAACTTGGCTGAAAAACTCTGGCTGTTCCTTCAGTTGATCCTATGGCTGCCCACAGGCACCGGTTACTGCATATATCAGCAGCTAATTTTTTGCGCATCTTGCAATCATCTATGCACTTTTCGAATGTTTGAATATTTTTGTGCAATTTGCCTGAAACTGTTTTCATCATATGCGTCATGCTTTTGCCATTATATTGCTGTGACACTATGCACTATAATATTGGCAATTTCTCAGTGGTATTGAGACACCAGCCATTCTAAGCAGGTTATCTATAAACTCTACATGCATCTAGTCTGTCTTTGTAATGTTCTTGCATATTTACTGTCATTGTAGCAAGAACGAAGGGAATAGTGACTATGGATTGATTCGGTTACCAGCTCTTACACTGCAGCCTACATTAAAGCTATATTACCACACAGGACTCAAAGCCAAGATATTTCCTTGATGAACTGAAGCATCTTTACCTCAATACTGTAACCAACTTTTGCAAACGGCTTATAAATCGATTATTTTAAAGAAATATGTTTAGTCCCATGTGCGCCGGTATCAGAATAAAAATGGTACATATGTGGTAAAACTATTACAACTTTGGCAAGTGGCTTAACAGTAATGATTTCACAGGAACCCTTATTTAGTCACACGTTCCCTTCTAAATCTATAAGTATAAAAATGTACTTATGTGGTAAAACAATTATATCCATATTGTTGACTGGAAGCATGATACAATAATGCAGAATGTATACACCACACAAATAAGTGGCATCTCTGGTATTCAGTATTGAACCTCATTAGTAAACCTGACTTTATGCATAAACAAAATGATAGCACATCTTACAAGATCCTCCAAGTTTGCATCGATAGAAAGAAAATTTTCTAAAGCGAATATACCTGTAGCATTCGATGCTAGCAGCATAGGGCATTTTTAGGCAGCATGGCGATTCTTGTGTTGGACGACTTAACAGATGTCTGCAGCTTCTTCGGTTCCATTATAATCTGCATTTGGTTTTTAAAAACATTCGTCTGAAAGGCTGAAAAAACAAACACACAAATGTTACGAAAACGAAGAGGAAGCTTTAGCTAGCCCCCTTCCATTTTGCTGTTGAAATACATGGAAAGCACAAAATTGTTTTGATAAGGAAAGCAGGTGTCAGCCAGCGAGCACCCCGCAAAGAAAAAAGCACCTCGCGACTTCTACAGCACCAGTCAGAACTTTGCCCCGAGCTTAACTGCTTAATTTTAGGTTTAGTACTTTCTTGCGAATATATTATTGAGCCGAACACTTTCTTTTACGAAACTTCGACTTCTGACTTGCTTTGGAGATGTGAACCGGAAGATTCCGACAACATCACGACGGCTTTCGTACACGCTCCAAAACCGGCGCGGCAGAAGTGTGGGTGAGCGTGGGTCCGAGCGTAGCCCATGGTTCGCGTATCACGTTTACAATCGCTGAACACTACATATTTCTATTTCGAGCTTTCTTAATTTAAAATAACTTACCTTATTTGGGATGTCCACTCGAGCTCTTGCGAATGCAGACTTTTTCTGAAAAACGCGGTTAGCCAGTTTACCTTCCTAAAAACGCGGGAAACCAAGCTTTCGCGAAACACAACCGCAGACGCAGCCGATTGGAACCGTTCTGCCTACCATTGGAGCTTTGTTTCCTGCGGGTAGAAGTAAGCTGAAGCCGCATCTTCGCACGCACAAAAGCAACAATAAACATGACGCTGAATTGATCAAAAATAAATTGCTTTGATAATTTAATCGTACAAACTTTTGTTTACATTGAAAGGGTATTTTTCCTAGTAAGTGAAAATACGAAACTATTGGCGATTGTGTATGTTCACTGTGAATACCTGTTTCTACCTTTCATATGGCGATTATAAGCGGAGCGGTCACGGGGCCTGTGGAACGCGCGGCGCGGCCGTAGTTTACGATTGTGTACGATCAACAAGCGATTAATATCGTAGGGTACGTTTTGTGCAACATAGCTTGAGTATATATATATATATATATATATATATATACTAGGATAATATATATATATATATATATATGTGTGTGTGTGTGTGTGTGTGTGTGTGTGTGTGTGTGTGTGTGTGAACCCGCGCGTGCTGGGACCAACCACAGTCGGCCACATGTCTTGGCACGACGTCATTCCAACTTAGGACGCCGACCACATCTTTATTGAACTGGGAAATGGTCCTACTGCGTCATTGGCCCCACGTCTCTGGCCACCTTTCTACCAGCCTGGTCGATCGCCCTACCAGGACCGGGCATTTGCCCACATATGGCTGGCCGAGATCATTGGCAGCCAACTACTTACCAATGCTTTTCCAGCCGTCGGACACCGGCCAAACGCGCTTGTGGAGCGACGCAATCGGTAGAAGTGCTTCGTCTGCCTCTGTGCTACCAAACAAGCAGCACGAGCGGTGGCTCAGCGCCGCCGCCGAGAACACCCTGCCGTTCAGATTCTAATTCTTTGCCTCAATATATCTCGAATTCAAAGTACCTAACCAATTTCGCATTTGGGAGCATAATAATTGTCGGTGAACTTCTTATACATTACATTCTTTATAGCAATGCGTCCTATGTGATGGACGGGTTTCCTCGTTGGGTAGGCCGAGAAATGCTTGGCAAATTAACAAGCGATGATGGGATGTGCTTGCTGCCATACCTATCAGTCCAGCTACTCCTTCGACGTCCCTGTAATTTTTGTACTTGCGATTTTGCTTGCAGACATTAGCAACTGAGTGTTGAGTACTATCCTACAGTGGCAGGTCGACTTGGGCCAATTACAGAATCAAGGCGAACAAAATCGTCTTTGAATACTACTGAAGCATTAGCTCACAAAATGGGTGAAACAATCAAGGCATTTTCATTCACATGTAGTGCTCTATGTGATTGCAGAGGCGTGTGTTACTCCTAGAAATACAAACATTATTTTGAATAACGCATGTTCTTGTTGATGATTTCCAGGTGCCGGTCGGCGAGTTCGACCTCAAAGAACGCACTGTCAACGCAGCTGTAAAAGCATTGAGCAACCTTGGCACATATGATTTGGACTCAAATAATTGCCAGCACTTTGTGCAGAAACTGCTGGCAAAGCTACACATACAGATGCCGAAAGATCTGATAACCTCACAATCCCTAGTGACGGAATTAGGGTTGGGCTTGACACTCTACGTGGCTGGAGTCAGCTCGGCGTTGATGTAAAACGCGTCGAAGCTGCCTGCGTGACAGTCAGACCCAAATTGACCCATTCTCATCGAAATTACCGAACGGAGTCCTGTCTAGAGGTGCGACGATCGCGAGCAGTCTTCCACCATCATGTCCCTGCGACGCACGACTTCGTCGCAGTGGTCAGCCGGCATGAACAGGCCGACGTTACCGTCCATCAGGGCCCCCAAGGTCCCGTCCAACGTTGTGGTGAACACGCCGCTGGCGCCCGCTCAAGTCGTCATCCAAGGCGGCTGGGTGCCGTCCGGCCGTGCTTCAACGTGGCCAGACATCACAGCAGGTCCATCGCGTCGTCATATAATTCCGAGGTGAGCATCACTACCGTTGTCTTCATCACCGATTAGTGTCTTCACTAATGTCGACATCACAAGCCATTGCAGCGGAGGGCGACGAGGGCCTTGTTGCAGTTTTTAAGGGCAACAGGCATAGACAAGCGGCTGTAGCCAGAACAGATGTTCAGAGTGCTGCAAGTGCTACTGTGCTGTGCGGTGACAGTATGCGGTGACAGTGACGGACTGTGATTGGTATCTATGCTCCTTTCTTTCTCTACCTCTACTTTCCTGTCACTTTACCTCCCCCTCCCCCTCCCTCTCTCCTACTGCGTAGGGTAGCCTACCAGATCTTCCGATCTGGTTAACCTCCCAGCCATTCCCCCTTCTTCGCAATATTCCATACCAATCGCAAGCGCAAACTGCCAGGTGTTCCCTTCACTACTGTATAATTTGTCTTGTGTGCTTGTAACTTTTTATCTGTTCATATATGTATCCCCAACATGCACCCACTCGCCGTTCAAAGCAAATCTCGTGGCCCGTTTAGCTGACACACACACACAAACACGCGCGCGCGCACACACACACGCACGCACGCACTGTTGCAGACGAGAGACAGACAGACAGACAGACAGACAGACAGACAGACAGACGACAGACGACAGACGAGACAGACGACAGACGCGGACAGACAGACAGACAGACAGACAGACAGACGGACGACGGACAGACAGACGGACAGACGGACAGACAGACAGACAGACAGGACGGACAGACGGACAGACGGACAGACGGACAGACAGACAGACAGACAGACAGACAGACAGACAGACAGACAGACAGACAGACAGACAGACAGACAGACAGACAGACAGACAGCGAAGCGTCGACGTGAACTGGAAACGATAGCGCCCGCAGCTTTGTTCGCGTAACCCTGACGCTACCCCTCTTTCACTTCCCGTCGTACAAGCCATCGTTCGCCAGGAATTTGAAAAACATCGGTTTACATTCGGTCTGTGCTGTCGCCAACCCCAGAACCAACGAACGCCCTTCTACTATGTTTGCTCCACCGAGAGGCTTCTCTCCGCGTTATCGCAACACGATTGAGTGGGGAACTGCGGACATGTTTCACCTGTCACCGCATTGGTCATGTCGCGCGATACTGTCGCAGCTCGTGGCCCCAACACCTCGCACGCCGACCAACCTGAACCGTTTTGATGGAAATGCCCGCCGTGTTTCGCCCTCTGCCGAGTCTAACAGCGTGGACAACTCTGCCAGGAACACGTGGTACTGTCGCTCACCATCGCCGTGCGGACACCAATCTTGTTCACTGCAAACACGTCGCCATTCTTCCAGTTCGCCGCAACTACGTCGCCTTTCGTCCCCTGTGGCTTTCGACCGCGTTCTTTCGGAAAACTAAGAACTGCAGCCCTCAGAGGTGGTGCTGCATTGACTACTACTGCAGCAAATCCCCTGTCTGTGCCCACAAAGAGAAGTATAATTGAAGTTAAAATAGACGGTGTATCCGTCCGTCCAAGAAATCGTAGACACTGGAGCCCACATATCTGTGATGAGTTAGCCTACGTAGACGTTTAAAGAAGGTCCTCACCCCAGCAGCTGCACAAGTGATTCGTGTGGCCGACGGTGGCATGCTGCTTGTTCTTGGAATGTGTGCTGCGCGTTTAAGTATAGCCCGGCCGCCCTACTTCTGTTCCCTTTGCTGTGATCGACAACTGCCCTCACGACGTTATCCTTGCGTTGGACTTGTTATCCAATCATTATACTCTCATCGACTGCGAAACCGGCCTCATTCAGTTGGAACTGCCTCAACTCGCCGATGCTCCAAGCACCGCTCCACCGCGCCTGTGCTCGCTTCAAGATGTGCGTCTGGCTTCCGAGTCTGTCACTTACGTCACTTTGACCGCACAGCCACAGGTTCCTGCCGGTGAACATATATTATGCTTCACCCCATCGTCGATGTGCTTTTGAACCGAAACGTTGCTGTTCCGCATAAGCTGATCACGGTTACGAATTCCGACGTCGTTCTCCCGCTTCTAAATTTCAGCCGGTGCCCTCAAGTGCGTTCAGCCGGCATGTTCTTGTCCAGTGTTTCTAGTACGTCTGAAATTGACATTGAGAGTCTGGATGCCGAGAGTGGATTATTAGCGCCAATTGCAGCTCGCAGCTCTGGTTACTTCACGGATGACTTCGTCAAAATGGTTGCACGTGACCTCACCTCTGCTCAGGCCCTGGACCTACGTCTCCTGCTCGAATCGTACAGTGACATCTTTGATTTCGGCGACCGCCCTTTCGGCCAAACATCTGCTGTTCACCACCGTATAGACACTGGAAACATCAATCCTATTCATCGGCGTCCCTATCGTGTATCGCATGCTGAACGTAGAGTTATCCAATCATAATTGGACAAAATGCTCCCCAAAGGGGTCATCGAACCATCAGTCAGTTCTTGGGCTTAGCCAGTCGTCCTTGTAAAGAAAAAGGATGGTACCTGGCATTCTTGCGTCGACTATCGCCATTTAAACACGATCACGCGAAAAGACGTCTACCCATTACCACGCATCGATACATACTTCTCGTCCATTGATCTTCGATCCGGCTACTGGCAGATTTCTGTTGATGAAATGGACCGCGAGAAGACTGCCTTCATAACACCTGATGGTTTATATCAGTTCAAAGTAATGCCCTTTGGGCTATGCAATGCTCTTGCGACATTTGAACGAATGATTGAATCTCTTTTGCGAGGTTGCAAATGGACCACCTGTCTTTGTTATCTTGACGACGTTATTGTTTTTTCTCCCACAATCAGCAGCCACCTTACGCGATTCGCTACAATTCTTGCGGTCTTCCGAAAAGCCGGCCTTCAGCTGAACTCCACAAAATGTCAATTCAGGCGCCGTCAGATGACCGTGTTGGGACATCTCGTTAACGCAACCGGTGTACAACAGATCCGGATAAAGTTCGCGCCGTTCACAGTTTCCCTGTGCCTCGTTCTGCTTCTGACGTTCGCTGCTTCGTCGGCATGTCTTCTTACTTTCGGCGTTTCGTCAAAAACTTCACCGACGTTGCTCGCCCTTTGACAAATCTTCTAAAGATGAACACGCCTTTCTCATGGGGACCGGAGCCAGCTCACGCGTTCGCTGCTATCATCGGCTTTCTGACCACCCCTCTCCCCACCCCTGTTAATTTTATTTAAAAAAACATGCCTATGATCAAACATTTGAACTAGAGTTCCAATACAAGTTAAGTGGCAATCCGTACGACGGTGCCCTGCGAATCGGCGCGGCCGTGCTCATGCTCGCATTGCATCTTCGTGCGAAATTATTGCGAGCAGAGGGTAAAGCGGTAACAACGATAGCAAAACATTGCTACTTGGGAGCGTCGGTGGTTCGTTCTGAAGTGCCGTCAGCTACAGGATCGAAGTGAACAGTAAAAGGCGTAGCGACAATATCGGTGGCGAGCGATCAGAGGCGGCGAGGCTGCCGGCGACGCCAGAGCGTAGCCGCGACCACTCCATTGTCACTGAGTGACCACGCCACTGTGCCGCAGGGAGATCTAGCAAAGAGATTATCTGCGTGACAGGTAGATCTGACCGTTTTCTAGCAAGACCGCCGTCGGCCGGCGGTCCGCGAACTGCTGATGACGTGCGGCAAGTTGCCGTGTCGCTAACGTGGACGCGCCTTCAATTCCGGTGCCGTGAACACCATAAGTGGCTCCAAGGAAATCAACGTCACTCAGCTTACGAAGGAACTGCCTCTATTTGAGTATGGAATGTGCACAAATGGAACATGGTGATCGCTTATTTGAATTCCGACGGTGTTTATAGCTTCTTCAATCGATCGTAAATTGTATTTCGCTGAAACCCTGAGCCGTCATTGTCAGGTATCGTTCTCTCAACTAGAAAAAAAAAGAATTTGCTGTATGCAATCCTCGCCCTTCTCGAGTTATTTTGCATCAAAAGCTCTTACAGTGAGCCGACACTCTTGAAAACCTACCGCAACACGATCGGCGGTGCACGCTTGCAGCTGCTGGTGCAAGCATGGCACTCATATGCAGTTTTCTGCGCAAGACACTTCTAGGGCGTTTTTCACAAGGAAATTCGTCCTCGATGATCGGAGCCTCTTCGCAGTTTTCAATATTCACGCTGAGAGAAACGACAAAGAAAAGGAGGCCAAACTCGCTCAGATTAATGTTTCGTAAAATGAAAGAACAGCGCATATTGAAAATCTAGAAATCACAGCGCCTTAGCAACTGCATGATGATGATATATGAATTTTATTGGCGCAAGGGCCAGGGATGGCCAAAGAGCGCCAAGAAAGATAGTATGAAGTAGAGCACTGCACGGGCTCGGGCTTACCCGAAAGCCCGGGGTAAGCCCGGGTGGGCCGGGCCGGGCCGGGTAGAGGAGTTTTTTCACGGGCTCGGGCCGGGCTCGGGCACGGCGTGTGCTTTTTGACCCGGGCCCGGGCCGGGCTCGGGTTTTTTGACGCGGGCCCGGGCCGGGCTCAGGCTTTCTGCGAGTTATTCTGGGGCTTCTCAACTCTGAAAAACATGTATTTTTGGTCTCGGGCCGGGTTCGGGCCGGTTTCGAGTCGGGCTCGGGCCGGGCTCGGGCTTAAGGTAAAGGGGTGGCGGGCCGGGCCGGGCGGGTAACGTAGATTATTTCTGGGCCTGGGCCGGGCCCGGGTCTTGCCATAAAAGTTTTTTATCGGGCTCGGGCGGGCCGCCCAATGTAAAAACGGGCCCGCGCCGGGCCCGGGCCGCAAAAATCGGCCCGTGCAGTGCTCTAGTATGAAGTAGTCTATGAAGTGGTAAATGGCAGATGGTGATTGCACATGGGCTGTATAGAGGCCTAAAACATACGCTGTAAATGGCGTAAAATATATAGGCACTAAAATAATGAGAATGACAAGTGATATGGGCTATGATCATAAAACATATTCTATGTCCCTAATAATACAATTAAATGTGGCAACCCAATGGCACAGCTGCCTCACCAGAGCCCTTGAGCGCAAGGGCCCAGAGGCCTGTGCCTTACAGTACTGCTATCGCAGCTACACCCTCTATAGAGAGGGCGTGCTACAAATCTCTTGGGCTAATAACGTGCAACACAACATCGTTTAAAAAATTAAGCACCGCTTTAGGCCCGAAGAATGGTTCTGCACCAAGGAACAGTGCAGGATGGAGGGGGATACACTGCTGCTAAGCTTGAGGAAAATGCTTTTATCGTTCAGGTTCTGCTTCCCGACACTCCACCAAGACGTGGAGGACGGTCAGCCTCTCGCCACATCTACCACAGCTGGGAGGTTCAGCACCAGTTAAAAGATAAGAATGGGTACCATAGGTGTGCCCTATTCTCAGTCGGCAAAAGAGCACATCAGATCGTCGTGACTTTGACAGTGGTGACCAATTTCCTAACTGGGGTTTGATTGCGTGCAGCTTGTTCAAGCATTCAGCATCCCACAAGTGTTGCCAATAGCTCCTGAGCTTTTTACAAAGGAACGGCTTCAGGTTAGCAACTGCAGTTGAACGAGATTGGCTGAAATTGGCTGAACGAGATTGGAAGCTGCTGCTCAACTATTGTGCCGGGTTGTTTGTATGAGAGATTAAATCCGATATGGATTCTTTCTAGCGCTCTTTCCATCCTTAACACGTACATCATAAACAGCAGCGGGGATAAAGGGCAACCCTGTCTCAGTCCCTTGTAGATATAAACTTTATCCTCGCTCGTCATTTCTTCCCATTCAACGCAAACACTATTTTCTCGGTAAATATCCCTGAATAGTTGTATACAGTCGTTGCCCATACCTTCTCCTTCCAAAATATTCCACAAAATGCTGCGATCTACGTTGTCAAACGCTCCGGTGATGTCTAGAAAGGTTCCCTATAGCGGTCGATCCTTTCTTCTCTGGATATTTCAATACACTGAGTAAGGACAAATAAGTTAGTATCCAGCCACCTACCGATTGTGAAACCATTCTGAAGTTCGCAGAAGTTCGCAGAATTTTTGCTGGCAGCTTTAATTTAATCGCCTGTATATTACCGGTGTAATGGTCAGCGATCTATAAGAGTGAATTTTATCTTTTTCCCCCTTACCTTTATAAATTAGATTCATTCTACTTTGTCTCCAACTGTATGGTATTCGCCTATGTTGTAAGCATTTTTCTACTGCTTTCAACAGAGCTTCCTTACTTTTTGGTCCTACCTCATTATTCAGTCTAACGGGAACCTCGACTAAACCTGTGGTTGTGCTTGCTAAACCCTTAGGATGAGCGGACGTGAGCGCCACCTGGTGGTGTTTCAAGGTGGCTTCCGCTTTCCTACCCTCCTACTCCGATTTCCCCATCGCGCTCTCTTCGCTCTCGCCGTCTTTCATTCCCCACTGCACTCCGCGTTCGCCCTGTCATTCTTCGCTCACATCGTTCACTCGGTTACAACGAGGGACAGCGCCGAGACACGCCGACGCTCAACGCAGGAACGGGCGCCTAAGAGCTGCGCTTTAAAAAATGCTTAACCAATCTTTACTGCACATGCATAAATTTTATATTTCCTTGTGGACACAGATTACTGGTTCTCTATTTATTCAAACGTAATATACTTGCTGTTTGTATACATACATTTTGTAAATTGACGCTTACCCAACCCTACGGTGACTAGAAGGGGGAGGTGAGAGCAATGGCGGCGGCGGAATGTTGCAAGCAATCGTGACAGCAGCGGCGGCGATACAGTCGACAGGAAGATCGCTCCCCGGGCGCGGAGGCACAGCAGTTGGTGCCGCGGGTTTCGAAGCGGGCATTTTTGTGCGCAATAGCGGTCTCATATTTGATATAACTAGCTTTAAGCTAATGCATATCGTGCCTTGTTAGTAGAGGAGACAATAAATGACTAGCAGCTATCCTCTGATGAGCGATTCAATGCGAATACATGCAAAATGCACGCAAAATTGCCGCGTGACTGGCCGCTCGATGCACTTTGCGTGTATTCGCTCGCTTCTTTCAAGCTCGGAAAAACACTTTTATGTAGCACGTATTGAGCAACAGAAAGCTGTATCGGTAGTTGTTCAAGTTGCTCTACAATTTTCACATTGACACTTTTCATTTAATTGTATTTGAGAAGTTGATTACTTAATTAAGACTAATTATGTAATTAAGCGGAATGCAAAAAATAATCAGAGTATCTACAAGCGACGGAAAACAACATTTCTTTGGTTCTGTCCAGCTACGGGACATTAGGATATTTTTAAATCTTGTTGCATGATGGTCGGGACACCCTGTAGATGATTCAACTGGGGTTCGAAGTGTAGTTCGCAGATCTTCGAAGTCCTGTCTAAGACCTTGTATGCATGGGGCACGGGCTGCTGCCACGCTTTAAGTGCCTCATCTTCATCAGGCACCGAGGAAAGGGATGTTTTTTTTCTGTACACAGCCACTATAACCAAATATGATATAACCAAGGTTGGCTGTCTCACACAAGGTTAACCATAGCTGCCTGGAGGATCAGAAAATCAGAAGTGAGACGGGGACAGGAAAGATTGAAAGTGAGAGAAAAAGACGAAGATTGAAGAGGAGGATAGGAAAAGGCAACTACCGATTTCCCCGGGTGGGTCAGTCCGGGGGTGCCGTCTACGCGTAGCAGAGGTCAAAGAGGTGTGTTGCCTCCGCTGATGGGGCCATAAAGGTCCAAGCACTCAGCATCGGCTCAACCCCCGGGATCCCCTTTTCCCCGGACACGGCGGAGCCATGCAAGGCTACGCGTGGGAGGGTCCAACCCCCGTGTGCTCGGGTCCGTGGTGTCGCAACACACCAAACGCCTGCCTAAGCAGACGCCCGGTATTAAAACGTATACAATAGCACTAGTGCCTCACGAGGTTCCTTGAAATCAAGGGCTGGGAGGCACGTGCTGTACAAACTTTGCACTGCAGCTGCAGCCTGCAAGACGAGGCTGCGCTACAGATACCCTGGCCAGATGATTTGTAATGTGTTTACATCTGCTAAAAACTTTAAGACTGTAATAAAATGAAAAAGCGGCTCATGGCTAAGAAAGAATGCTGGGTGAAGAGGGATGTGCTCACGATATGCGGGATAAAAGTACTTTTTACGCTGGGCTTCTATTTCAGTGCACTCGACAAGAACATGGAGGACTGTAAGAATGTCGCCACACCTATCACATTTTGGAGGATCACTTGTAGAAAGGAGGTACGAGTGTGTGCCAAAAGTATGACCTATTCTTAATCTACAAAGAAGCATTTCCTTGTGTTTTGCCATTTTCTCGGACATCCATTTCCCTATTCTTGGTTTGATCATATGTAGCTTGTTTGACACTTCGTTGTCCCACTGCCTTTGCCAACATCTCCGCAACTGATGGCGCAAGAAAGGCTTTAGATCTGTGGGAGAGATAGGTATGTTTGTGTCTGTATACTTAAAAACTACTGATGTGGCACTTTCATCTGCAGCTACATTGCCTTTTATGCCTCTATGGCCAGGTACCCAGCACACTATGACCATTTGATTGCCCATGTAGGCTGAGCATAAGCAGCTGTAGAGTTCGTTAAGAACTGAATTCTTGTATTTTCGTAGACTCATTAGAGCTCTAACGAATCTGAATGAGACTGTGAACACAACTGCTTTGGTAACATTCATTAGCTTTATGTGTTTAACTGCCGAGAGGATTGCGTATGCTTCCGCTGTAAAAATGTGTACCATATGTTGAAAAAGACGGTCCCAGAGCTGCGTACGCAACACCAGCAGGAGATTTGGAAGCCTCTGTGTAAAATTCTGCACATGAGTAATTCACCTGAAGCTCGAGAAAGTGTGAGCGTATATGAGCCTCAGGTGCGTGCTTGGAGATCTCTATGAAAAAGAGATCGCACTCAATAGTCTGCCACTCCAAAGGTGGTGGAAGCCGACTGGGAGCCGTTAAGACATTCTCCTGTATTAGTATGCCTGTTTCTTCAGCCGACGCTTCTAGACGCATGGACAAAGGAGTCCTCACAGACGGCCGGTTTTGATAGAGCCTGATAGCCGATATGTCGCTTATAGCGGAATGGCATGGGTGTTCTACATCTGCCTTTACCTTCAGGGAGTAAGATAGACCTAGATATGCTCTTTGGAGATGCAGGGACCATTCATCCGACTCAACATACAGGCTTTCTACAGGGCTAGTCCTGAAGGCGCCTGTAGCAAGCCGAATACCCAGATAGTGAACGGGGTCTAACAGCTTTAAAGCACTAGGTGTTGCTGAGTTATAAACTATGGCTCCATAGTCAAGGCGTGACTGTACAAGGCTTTTGTATAAGCTAAGGAGGCATCTCCTGTCGCTTCCCCATGATGTGCGTGACAAGAGCTTCAGCAGAGTCATAGCGTTCAGGCACATTGTTTTCAGGTACTTCAGGTACGGGACAAAAGTTAACTTAGAATCTAAGATGCGGCCTAAAAATTTATATTCATGACTCACAGATAGCCGTTCTCCATTAAGGTCAATAGCGGGGTCTGGTTGCAGACCACTTTTGTTCGAGAAGAGGACGCGCGTGCTTTTTTGTGGGTTTAGTGTAAATCCATTCTCGTCCGCCCATTTGGACATTTTGTTGAGGCCAAGCTGCACCTGTCGCTCGCAGATAGGAAGATTACAAGATTTGTAACCGATTTGCACATCATCCCCGTACACCGAATAAAACATTGTGCGTGGTATGACACTGTGGAGAGAATTCATTTTTACAACAAATAGAGTGCAACTCAGCACACCTCCTTGTGGCACACCAGTCTCTTGGGTGAATGGACAAGATAAGACGTTACCAACGCGAAGTGCGGTTCGAGAGATAACTTTGAATCCCGTTCAGCAGGTTCCCTCGGATACCCATTCCTGCCAGATCACGAAGGAATCGAAAACGCCATGTGGTGTCATAGGCTTTCTCTATGTCTAAGAACACCGACAAGAAAAACTGTTTATGCACGAAGGCATCCTGGATATTTGTCTCGATGCGGACAAGGTGGTCTGTTGTGGATCTACCTTCCCTGAAACCGCACTGTAAGGGATCTAGTATTTCGTTACTTTCAAGAAACTGGATCAGGCGACGGTTAGCCATTTTCTCAAACAGTTTGCACGGGCAACTTGTTAGGGCTATAGGCCTATAACTGCTGGCCGAAGAGGGGTCCTTGCCCTCTTTGAGAATGGGAACTATTATTGCCTCTTTCCAGGCAGCACGGATGTACCCACCACAGAATAGGGAGTTAAATATCGACAGAAGTGTTTTGTGGGCTTCAGGGCGTAAGTATTTGATCATGTCATAAGCTTTTCTGTCTCTTCCTGGCGCTGTCTTATTACAGCAACTCAGTAACGCCTGAAATTCCGCCATACTGAATGGACGGTTGTAAGGTTCATTCTTTGTTTTTTTCTGATCCAGTGGCAATCGCTCTGCTTGCCGCTGGTACCGTAGAAATGTATCTGTGTAATGGGCTGAACTAGAAATGTACTCGAAGTGGGCACCTAGAAAAGCAGCCTGGTCTTCAAGAGTGTTTCCCTGGTTGTTTACTAGTGGCAGAGGATTAGTTTGCCGGCCGTTTAATTTGGTAACTCGGTTCCAGGCTTTCTTTCCATCTGTGTAAGAGTTTATGCCTGATATGTATTTTTGCCAGCTTTCCCTTTTGGCACGGCGGCGCGTTCTTTGACCCTCACTCTTTACTTTCTTAAAGTTTATAACATTTTCTGTTGTTGTAGAGCCACGAAGGCGTCCCCAAGCCTTATTTTGTTTTCTTCGTGCTTCCCTACAGTCACCGTTCCACCAAGGAACACGTCGTTTCGAACACTTTCCTTGTGCTTCTGGGATGCATATGGAAGCTATATTTACAACAAATGCTGTGAAATATGCTACTGCGTCGTCTATGTTAAGATTACGGATGTCATCCCATGTGAGATGGGTGAGCTCTCTGTATTGCTTCCAGTCGGCAGAATCAATCTTCCACTGGGGAACATGAGGACGGTTTTCTTCACTTTTTGTCGATGTTAAAATGATCGGGAAGTGGTCACTCCCATATGGTTTTTTGATAACATTCCACTCCAGATATGGCATAAGTGTACTTGATGCGATGCTTAAATCTATACATGAATATGTTTTGTGTGCAACGCTGTAGAATGTGGGCTCTTTTTTATTTAACAAGGACGCATCAGATGAGAAAAGAAAGTTTTCAATTAAGCGCCCTCGCGCGTCACAACGAGGGTCGCCCCACAGGCTGTTATGGGCATTTAGATCTCCAACAACGATATATGGTTGGGGAAGTTCAGCGACAAAGCTTAGAAACTCTGATCTCGAGAGTTCATAATTCGGAGGGATGTATAGGGAAGTCATAGTGACCAACTTCTGAAAGAGCACCGCTCGGACTGCGACCGCCTCAAGAGGAGTTCGGAGAAGTAATGGCCGACAAGCAACATCTTTTCTCACTATGATTGCGACGCCGCCCGAAGAGGCGAGTGCGTCATCTCGATCTTTTCGGAAAATTGCGTATTTGCTGAGGAAGTTACCTTGTGTTGGTTTCAGGTGTGTCTCCTGAACACACAGCACCTTTGGATTGTATTTGTGTAGAAGTTCTTTAACGTCATCGAGGTTGTGCATAAGACCTCTCACGTTCCAGTGTAATATTTGTGTGTCCATATTGTTTGTGTTCTTGTGCTGTGTGTCAAGAGGAGTCCAGTTGGCTTACGGAGCCTTTCCAGGCCCCGTAATCCGTTGTTTGTCTTTCTTAGAGTGGTCTCGAGATTCGCGCCGCTCAGGAGGCGCTGGGTGCGCCGGCTGGCTTGTAGTTGTGTCCATCGACTCCTAGGAGCCGCTGGACTTCCGCTCATTCGAGCGGGGTGTTTTCAGGCTAGGCCTTGCCTCAGAGAGCAGGGCCTTGGAGGCCCCCAGCCCAGAGGTCGATGGGCCCTCCTTAAGAGATGGCGCTGCAGCGCTGGCTGCTGTCGCCTGGGGGGCTGGTGGCACAGCCGCGGCCACAATCTTTGTGGGCCGGGCCGATGCCGGAGTCTGCTGCGGTGTTGCCCCATTACGCGCCGCACCAGCATACCCTGCGATATGTAGGAAGGAAATGCGTTTTCGCGCTTCCTGAAAGGAAATGTTTTCTTTGACATTTAACGTAACTATTTATTTTTCCCTCTTCCAGGAATGACGTGAGCGGGAGTATGCAGGGTGATCACCGTCGCAATTTGCGCAGTGTAGTGTCTCAGTACAATTATCAGCAGGATGATCGTTCGACGCACACTTTGCACATGTGGTACGGCCACGGCAGCTTTGAGAGCCGTGACCAAATCGCTGGCACTTAAAGCAGCGGCGAGGGTTAGGAATATAGGGCCTAAGTTTGATTTTCAGATAGCCTGTTTCAATATATTCTGGTAAGGTACTTGTGCAAAACGTCAAAATTAGGTGTTTAGTGGGGATCTCTTTGTCATCCCGCCTGATCTTAATTCTTTGGACATTTGTGACATGCTGTTCCTTCTAGCCCTCAAAGAGCTCGGTTTCACTCAAGTCAAGGAAATCTTGTTCCTATATAACTCCCCGTGAACTGTTCAGAGATCGGTGGGGGTTCATCGAGACAGGGGTATTGCCAATTTCAGCAAGTCCGGACAGTTTCTCGAACTGATTCTTGTCTTTTAGTTCTATCAATATATCACCGCTGGCCATTTTGTGACCTTATAGCCGGGACCTAGTTTCTCTTTGAGGCATTTCGCAACAACAAATGGTGATAGTGTTCTTGCAGTTTTATCACTGTGTTGACAACTTAGCACGTGGTACTTCGGGTATATTTCTTTGGTCTGAATAAAAAGCATCAGAAAGTCATCGGTGCGCCCTCTCTTGGAAAGAGAGCAATCGGGGGGTCGGGGAAACGACGAAAAAGCCATGTAAGTTGCTATAATTTTGGTAGCTATGCCAGCCGCCACCACGGAGCCCAACAAGGGGACACTACGAAACCCAAAAGCCACGAAGACGCCAGCTGTACATAGCTACTATAACCTAATATAAATATCCTAGGTTGGATAGAATACACCAGGTTAACCCTTGCTGCCTGCGAAGTCGGAAATGAGAGGAAGACAGGAGAAGACAGGAGAGATGGAAAGAGAGAGAGAAAGACGAAGGATGGAGAGAGAGAGACGGGAAAAGGCAACTACCGATTTCCCCCGGGTGGGTCAGTCTGGGGGTGCCGTCTACGTGAAGCCGAGGCCAAAGGGGAGTGTTGCCTCCGCTGAGGGGCCTTAAAGGTCCAAACACTCAGCGTCGGCTCAACCCCCAGGATACCCTTTTCCCCGGACACGGCTAAGCCGCGCACAGTTAGACGCGGGAGGGTCCAAGCCTCGTGTGCTCGGGTATGTGGTGGCACAACTCACCAAACGCCTGCTTGCGCAGACGCCCCTGCGGGGACGCGGTAGGGTCCAACCCTCGTGTGCTCGGGTATGTGGTGGCAACTCACCAAACGCCTGCTTGCGCATTCGCCTCTGCGGGGTTCAAAAACAATTGAAAAGTTGCATCGGTGCGCCCTCTTTTCAGAGCGCGATCAAGTAAAAGCGGTTTGGGGGAAGCCATAATATAGGCATCATGAGTTCGGCAGCAGCGCCAACCGCCCACCACCGAGCCTAACATGGGGACTTAGAAAATCTTGCGAGTAAGACAAGTCCTCGCCAGTTGTACGGTGCTACTATAACCCAATCTGGAGTAGCCAAGGTTGGCCACCCACACAAGGTTAAC
This sequence comes from Dermacentor silvarum, assembly GCF_013339745.2. Lineage (NCBI taxonomy): Eukaryota > Metazoa > Arthropoda > Arachnida > Ixodida > Ixodidae > Dermacentor > Dermacentor silvarum. The sequence goes on from NC_051160.1 coordinate 35,696,941, forward strand.
CCTCGCTGCCTGGAAAGTCGGAAGAAAATAGAAGAGAGGAGAATACAGGAAAAATTGAAAGGAAGAGAGAGACGCAGATTAGAGAGGGCGACAGGAAAAGGCAACTTCCGATTTCCCCTACTACCGCCGGGGGGCCATAAAGGTCCCAACTCCGGGCATCAGCTCAACCCTCAGGATCCCCTTTTCCTCGAACGCGACTAAGCCACGCACGGTTAAACGTGGGAGGTTCCAACCCTCGTGTGCTCGGGTTCGTAGTGTCGCCACACACCAAACGCCTGCTCACGCAGACGCCCCTGCGGGGATTTGGTGGAAGGTGTTGTAATCCCCGACCTCACCCTGGAATTTCGCAGCCGAACGTTGCCGACTGCTTCAGCCGCTACCATGCTCGGGGCTATTCACAGTCAGCATGCGGCTTCCGCCGCTCCCATCAGTTGCGGCGCCGTCTAGTGGCAGCGGGACCCTCCTGTCTTTAGCACAGGAGGTGAGACTGACGTGGAAGTTTGGCTCTCTACCTATGAGCGCGTCAGTGATCACAAGTGGGATGACCGACAAAGTTACGTACCGTCTTCTTCTATCTTGCTGACGTTGCGAACCTCTGCTTCCGCCATCATGAGCGAGAACTCCAAACCTGGTCCGATTTCACGACAGCATTCGCAGAAGTCTTTGGCCGCCCGGCCTTACGAAAGCACCGTGCTGAACAGCGTCTACGCCAACGCGCTCAACAGCCCGGAGAGACTTACACGAGCTACATAGAGGATGTCATGGATATTTGCGCACGCGTCGATTCCACCATGAGTGAAGAGCACAGGTGAAGCACAGGTGAAGCACATGCTCAGGGGCATGGAGGACGACGAATTTCAAATGCTTCTCGCGTGAAACCCTTCATCTGTCGCTGGTGTCGTCCCTCTTTGCCAGAGCTTCGATGAGCTGCGCCGACAAAGGGTCCTTGCGGGCAGCGCTGTTGCACGCCTCACGCTTCCATCCAACTGCACGCCAGAGTCCTCACTCTTCGTTCAGATTGAGAATTTTATTCATGAGGAGGTGGCGCGCCAAATATCTGTGCTGCCTTTTAGCGATCGACCCCTACAGCCTGACACATATCTGGCTACTCCGTTTAGGAGAGCCACTCGCGAGGAACTTGCCGAATCGCTAGCTTTGGCTCAACGCTGTCCTCCCGTGGCTGCACGTCTGACCTATGCCGCAGTCATAGCGCGACCTACGCAACCGACATTCGTGTTTCCTGGGACAGTGCGACCTCAACCACTGCCAACTCCCGCATCGCCTTCTATTCCGCCTCGAAGCCAAATTCAGAACCCTAGGAGCACACGCGACAACCGACCCTTATGTTTCGCTTGCGGTTTCGCCGGCAATGTCGCGCGCTTCTAATTCTAGTAATTGGAACAGCCAGTGCATTTTTATCACAAGCTTTACGGCGCCTATCTCGAAACCCGTGAAATCTTTAGAAGTCGTTCCCAGTGGATGAGCTTACAAAAACCATCTATTACTCGTACATTGGTGTATGTGCGCTAAAGTAAATATTACACAGTTTATTAATGATTTTTTGGTAATTTGTCAATTCTTCATCTCGATTCCTTATGCAAGTAATGCACACCGCTCGGAGTATCCCAACTTAAGCACCAGAATTACGCTGTGTGCCACAATGAAATATTTGAACATTCCGCATGGCCTAAAGAACACCCTGTATATTACAAGAAACATTGTCTATAAACGACCAACGGGAACATCCCCGAGGGAATTTTAGTATTTTCCTTCGCCTACCCTTTCCAACCGCTCCTAGTGAACCTCCCTTTCACCCCTTCCGCGAGCGAGCCTTTTCTCTCTTCTCGCTGGCTATCCGAATGTCCCTTTAGCAGCTGCCAACGTCTTATAGTACAGCAAACTGGCGCCATCTCGTAGGAATGCCATGAAGTACGCAACGTACGTATACAGCGCGGATTTTTCGCGGCGCCCGGCTAAGAACACTTTTGTATTGAAAAAAAAATGGAGAAATATGGAGGCGAAACTGCATGAGAACCAAATACTTTATTCTGGCGTTATTGTGCAGGCTCGGGGAGAATGAAAGAGCCGTCCAATTATTTATTCTAGCCGTGTTAGGGGAGGCCGGGCCGGTACATTTTGTACATGTAGTTTTGGTTTACGTTCTGGCTTCGTCTTCGGTTTCTGAGGCAGGACGCACACTGCGTCCACATTACGATCTGAAGCAGAATGAAAACAAGGTGAAAGTGAGAAAACTAAATTTTGTGCATACAGTAACCCCGGTATTCCGAAATGCAACTTAGATTGAAGCCCGTGCTTGACTTGATCTAAATGACGCCTGTCGTGAATGTGCCGAAGCAAACGCAATGAGCGTCCTGAACATGTTCCCGCCAGGCCTCCGTTAAATCAAATCAAGCATGAGTTTCATGTTAAGATGTATTTCTAAATACGCGCGTAAAAGCCGATTGGAGAGCAAAAGTAGCAGCAAATGTCAGTATTTAACTAACTTGTCGTCGTTCCCTGTGCCTGAACAACGGCGATCCGTACCCTGAACAGCGAATAACGCTTGTTTAGATTTGTATATGACAGCACAAGCATTGTGCTGTCATATACAATCGAATTCGAATTTCATGAATATCGTATTTAGTTGCAGACATTATCGGTCCCTTCAAGGACCTCGAGAAGAGAGGCAGAGGGCAGAATAAGTGTACTGTTCATCACGCATATTTGGCGTAGAAAAAAAAAGAATTATCGAGAGGGTGAAAGCTTAAAGCTTCTTAGACTTAAGCATTGCAGAAATCGATAAGAGGTACTCTAAAGCAACCAAATTATTCCACTCTCCATAAAGAAAATAATTTCAAAGTTTTGATGGCATTGCCAAAAAATTGAAGGACACTTTGTAAATTCCAAAGTGTGTTCGGCGAAAGCCCGTGCCCATTTGACTGACTACCACCCCGCATGCGCATTCGCTCATTCCTCTTCTCGCGTTCGGTATCGGGGGAATCCACAATCTTGGGGCGCTTCTCTGAACCGCTTGCCGTGGAATCATCACCGGTCCTCTTGGGAGCCATCCGACTAACTCGACTGCTGCAACGAGACGTCTGACGAAGGAGCGTTGCCGCGCGCGCCGCTGTGCCATCACGTCATTGCTGAGAGAGTGTAAGGGGGAGAGGCCACAGCTGTGGCGGCGTAACTGTTGCTATGTGCCGCTGTGCCATCACGTGATTGCTGACAGAGTGTGAGGGGGCGAGGTCACAGCTGGCACCGTTCCAGGGCACGGACGGACGGACGGACGGTCTGACGTCGCGAGTATCAGCCATTAAATGCTTTTGCCTTAATACGATCTCAGCAAAGCAGGCAGTGAATAAAACGGTCTTAACTAGCGCATAACACATGATTACGACGTGTCAGAATCTGTTGGTGTAATTATCGAGAAATAAGGAGGACAATTTTAGCTGGAGCCATGCCACCACAACTTGTCCTGGTAGCGCATTCCAGCCCCGCGCTGTTCCAGGAAGAATAAATGTTTAAAGCAGTCTCAAAAATAATGTGGCACGTCTGCAGATTCACTGTATTCCAACTCGCTCGGGAAAGGGCTCGTTGTCGACGTGCCGATTCTAACGTTAGGGCTTCCGAAGTCTACGCAATACGTCAGCAAAGTAGCGATTAGCATTGCTTGTAAACTTCAGGCACTTATCTGTCGGTCCGTATTAAACCTCTTTCATGCCTTCTTGGACCACTTGGTGTGGATAACTCAGTATGTGTCGGAAAAGGCATCTTGGCAATGACCAACTTGGGCCAGTGGGTATGTTCAGGTGGGCTTTTACAACTGGGTACTTGCAAGAATATACAACTTTGGCCAGTGGATATATGCAAAGGGGTATGTGACACGGGTGACGTGCCCGAGTAGACCATTTTGAGCCCATTGGGCTTATGCGACAGGGTATGTGGCACCATGTTGGTGAACACTATTGGCCAATCCAGAAGAAGGGGCATGTGCCAAACTGCGCAGGTGCCCGTATAGACAAGCAACACAAGAGGCAAGAAGCGGAGAAGTGGGAAACAGAAAATGAACAACAAGTTCATTTACCGGAGTCCCCCACAGTGTTGTGCCTCATAATCAGATCGTGGTTTTGGCACGTAAAACCCTACAATTTATTTCATTTAATTTCGACATGGGATTTGGACACCTTGCTAATGAAATTAAGGATGATGGCAAGATGGCGGCTTGTCATTGTTCGACTTTCCATTATGACATAAGACAATCAGCCACACTGTCGAAAACTTTCAATCACCTCTGTATCACTTTGCCCGATTTCGGTTTAAGAAGATGTCTTTCCATTTGTCATTTTTGCAAGAAAAGACGCAGTTTCGCCTGAAAGGCCAAGGATCGATTGCGATAGCAAATCAGGGGACAGCTATACGAAGTAAGCATAGTAGTTTTATCCGCCGTATAAACTTGTAAACCTAGGCATACTCACTAAATGAACAAACATCGTGTCAAGCGCGCTCAAGCAAACACAAACACATCTCACTCGATGACCGTGGAAACTCTCTGTCAAAACGCTGGAGTGAGCAAGCGCGTTGGGTGCAGCGAGCGAATTGACCTTCGTGCCGTTTCTTGCATCAACGCGAACTAATCCGCGAATACACCGGCCGCGGGAGACTGTGACCTGACGCAGATGGCCTTCAAGACACAGCGGCCCGGGCGAGCGACCGCGGCTGCCGGAGCCGTGGGTATTAATCTTGCCCCTCCCCCCCCCCCCCCCCCCCCGGCCTACACTCCCCCCGGAGCGTTGCGCAACACGGAAGACAGCGCGCTTCCGTTCCGCTTCCTTCCCTTGCATGTGCGAGGATGAGCCGCGATCGCCGGCTCACTCTCGCACACAGTGTACGGCGCGCGGCGACAGTTTTATTCCCCTTGGACTTAATACGGAACCTCACAGTCACGCCGACGCCGACGGGCGAAATGTGGCTGTAGTACCGATATAATTAATATCGCAATAATATGCGTAAAACTCGTCTTTATGGAATTTGAAGGAAAGCACAGCATAATGGTTGACGTGAATGTCTGCTTCGAGGCGCAACTCCAAGATTTGTGATTACCTGTTGGCTGAGTAGTATTCAAGCTACATATGCAACATGGCCGTGCCTCTTTTTTACAATTCTGAAAACGCAGCAGGTCTGATACCAGTTCGCTTCACGCTCCAGCTACTGCAGCTCGCCACCCAACGCTACGTATTTTAGTCTTTATTTCTGACACATTCAAATATTGTCGCACTGATCGAAAATAAGGCCTCACTTTCTCGAAAACCTGATAATCGACGCCGCACGACCCTGTATTAAAGGTAATCATTAATTGTTGCTTGTGTCATCATGCACCTCTCCAGCGTTACACGGTGATGAATCAGAATTCAAAGCTTGATGGCAGGAGCATTACTGAACGCAGATTGGCTCATACCGCGCATTGGACGCTTCCGGCTGCGGCGTTCAACCAACCCATATCAGCGGCAAGCGTCAACTTTTCTGACGCTGGGCACCTGGCGATTCTCGCCGGAAGAAGGGCACCGCTTCGACGACGATAGTTCGATCCATGCTCTTGAGGCTTTACATAGGCGCGTCGCGTCATCTGATGACATACTCAGCCCAGCAAACAATGCAAGTTAATGCCTGCTACCGAAGAGAATTGATCTGACATCGTGTGATAGCCAAATAATATACTCGTAGCTTTTTCATCACTACTTTTTAGTGTTGTACAATTCATCCCATCGCGAAAATTTTGAACCCCCCCCCCCTCCCATACGGAATTGAGGATTTTATCTAAATACAACGAGTGGACAAAATTGTAGTACCAACGGATACTTGCTCAAAAATGACCAATTGCAATGATTCGTCGCGTTTGCGATCTTCAGAGGCTTGAAGAAAACTGGCAAGCTTGGTTTTATGTGGGTATTTTCTGCAATTAATCGTCAACATCTAAGGGAAGAAAGGCATCTTGTGGCTGTCATCCACCAATCGTGATGCACTAAAAAATGCGACAAACCTATATATCCTTTGGTATTGTTTTTGGTATTTATGCTTTGGTAATGGTATGCTCGCTTTTTATGTGTGGCTTGAAATGTACATGATAATGTCTAGTTTATCATAAAATATTTTTCTACCACTTTGTGAAAAAAAATTAAATTAGCTGCGTCAATTATCAAGAACAAAGAAACTAAAACTTAAAGAACTGATCAAAGTTGTGCCCTCATGCATGAAAATATTAAATAAAGCCATGAAATTGTACAGCCCGGGAAATATGCATGTTCGCATTGATGCGTTTTACAAGCAGCAAAATCTTACCACTGCATCTCTTCGTACACTTTTCGCACGAGGAAAAGCTATTAGAATTGGTTCCGCATTTTCCGCCTGCAAAATGTTTACAGAAGCCGGTGCTGGCATCGAAGTGCCACGTTCGATTACTCGTAGAGCAGGGGCCTGGTTTCGGCATGAGGCTGCACAAGAGTTTTCGCTTTGGTGGCGCTGCAAAGTATCGGAAAAAAATAATTTCAGATAATTTTAACATTCGGTGGAGCACATAGATGGAATGGGGAGAATTATCTAGCCTCGACAGAAAAGAATGACTCAAGAAGGTTAAACTCAGTCATTCCCATGTCCGCCACATAACGTAACAGCATGCGAGCGTACAAAATTACGTGTGTACAATAATAGGGCACCATACGGTATAATGTATGTTAACTTTCACCTGTCTTTTTCGTACGAACCAAAATTAAGCAAGAACATCCTGAAACCCACAACGTTCATTTGTCTTTTCACGTGGTTTTATAAAACAGACCATTAGAGATAACTCTGGAAATTGCAATCTGAAAGCCGCTAATAATGACCAACATAATTGTATATCATTCATATTCAAGCACACGTTGTAACAGTGAAATTAAAGCTGAGTAATATCGGGTGGGCTAGTATATGTTTATGAATATAAAAAATAAGCCCGAAATATTCCGAAAACAATATTTCTTGTGATCGTAATACTTTATCCTCGTTATTTCGGAGTCATGAAGCCGAAAAGGGGAGCCATGCCGCCTTCGCATAGATTCTACAACCAGCCCCATGCTCTTACTGTCTTCCTCAAAATCTCCTGCAATAGGGATGCGTGTTCCTTTACCAGTTTCCCCCAAAACTCCCCCAAATCAGTTAGGAAATGTGCTACCCGGGTTGCGAATACATATTTTACCTCATTTCTGGAGGAAGAATATCTCAAAATTCGTGCTAGGCTCAGTGTTCCGGCTAAGAGCGCATGACATAACCATTTTATTCTTGAATTTTTAATTTTGAAACATGTTTCCCCAAGAGGATAATTTAAAAGGATTATGTATGCATATTCAATAGCACGTTAAAATATTTGTGAAGTGACACTTTCGTGAAGGGGCTAAATAAAATACGGCCATACTGTTCATGTTCTTGCTGTTACACGGTTTGCAGCATAGCAATTATGTACCTGCCGCAGCCAATCCGTCATACATGGACAACAACACCACGTGACGCATGCTACCGCGGTTTACACTTCCTCCGCTACAGGCCCACCTTTCATTACCTGAGTGATAATTATCTGTGTGATAATGTGTATAATTGGTGGTGTTTACAGTCATCATCCATATTAGTCAAGAAGTGCACTGACCAGGACAAGGTGGAGCAACACAAGAAGTCACAACATTAATTTTTAGTGTCACTTGGCGCTGGTGCGCGCACTTGGGGAAACCTTGTGCGTTAATGTGAATTATAATGAGAAGTTGTTAGTCTAAAGCAACGTCCTGCGTACTTGTGCTTGTTGTTTATGCATCCATTTCGCCGGTTCTCATCTTATTTGATAATTTACCAAGTCACCCAGAACTTTGCCTTCTTGCACTTTTCATTCCGTCATCTCTGGAATCAGTCCAGTTTATTTCGCAGTATCACCAGGATCAGCCCAACTTAGTCGGCAAGAAGCTGACAGAGCCAAACCCTTGTGAAGAAGCCATAGAAAGCTTCCCGGGCTTCTCTTTGACAAATGAATTACACGTTTCAAGGGGACTCCTTGTTGTATTGAGGGTATTTCAAGTTACTGCGTAATTCCGCTTAAAACTGAGCTGACCACTAGCAGACCTGTAGGGGTAGTACTGTTGGTTCTACAAATAAGTCGATTCGTTATATGAGTTCTGCATTGTGTGTGAACAATTCCACAAGACATCGAGAACTAGAACAGCAGCAACATCAGCAGCAGCAGCGGCAGCCGCAGCAGCAGTGGTGGTAGCGATGGTGGTAGCAGCGGCCAAAGTCATCAAAGAACAGCGACATCAGGATGGCGTAGCAATGTATTGTGCATAAGGGTACTCATAAGTGTACTGTCGCTGCTAGAAAGAGATCAAACATTTTTGACGAAAGGGCATTTATAATCATGGCTTCTTTCTTCTAAAATTCAATTGCAAGGTGTCTGTATACAAGTTTTAAGGTGCCCACACAGCCCTACGTCGGCACTATGTCGCCGTTGCTGCCGGTCTCGCTCTTTCGCGTGTCTGGGGGACATGAGGAAAGCGAAAAAAAGAGGACATTTTAGGGATGGAGGAGGTTAAAAGTTACGAAAAGTTTGTTGTGCCGAGGCTTGCTTTTAGTAATGATTTTTCAAACAAACGTATACTCAGTGTCATCGTAATGTCGAATCCGAGAATCAGAATGGCATTGTGGTGTGGTATTGTTGTATAATACTCGTAATGAAGACTATTTGAGAATATTTACATTAGTAATGAATGAGAATGTTTGCGTACAAATAGAATTATTTCTGTCCACCACAGAGAAAAACACAGAGGGGCGTTTAAAGCCAGTGAGTATTCAGTCTCTCAAGAAATGTCGTATTCAACGTTTCATTCTTGTCCTAACCTACAAGCAGTAATAACTTTTTTGATACTTGCATTGCGTAAATTCTTTTCACAGATGGGTCTAAATGAATGCTTATAAGAATTCTCCTAAACGAAATAATTACAGATCATCATTGAACACTCCACTGCGCCAGCTTCTTGTCTGCTATGTTATTTTTCCCAGTTGAAAATATGCTTTTTTGATACGGGAAGCTTCAGCGTGTGGGTAACCCCGCAGAGTCATCAAATGGAATCAAACTTTGCATCCCAGACCAAATCCTCACTTGCTTCTTGTCGATTTCAGACATGCCTCTGACATTAATTTCATGCAGTACTTCCACTGTGCCAAGAGCCGCACTTGTTAGCATTTTGCTATACTTACACACTAGCAGTTTCTTGATACGAATACATACACTGGAGGAGACGTTGTCATCTCTAAATGGCTGCTGCTGCTTGTTGACGCATAGAATTACGTCACGTGCTAAATATGAAAGGTACATACAAGTCGGCACTGAACAAACACGAAAGGTCATTGGCATAAAAAAAAGATCACATGAAACCCCAGTCAATCTGAAAAAAAAACATTTCTAATATAGGAAAAGAGTGTTTTCTGCAGTACTCACGTAGGCAAATGCGTTGACACATTTTTTCTGAAACGAACTTGCTTGGGGTTGTTGAATTGCAAGTATCAGGTACGAATAATTTACACACTCGGGTCACGAAATCAATACCCCAAGATTGGCCATGTTCTCGGCATGTACGAACCGTGCTTGGTGTCATGCAAAACCTAACCACCGCATTTTTCAGGGCTGAAAATAATAAGGTAGACAAAATGGGCTTAATTATTATCCTGTACAAAATAGGCATGAAACAAAATACTGATCGCGAGAAGTAAATAATATAATACAATACACGTGAAAGACAGCAATGACCAAGTTCTGTAGTGGGGAGCAACGCCGGTTTGACATTTCTTTGTTTAACATTTACTGCAGGTGAATTCGAATGTTAGATTATGTTAAACGGAATGTGTCAAGGGTGGAAATTCTGATTGGTTATCACTAAGGTTTGGACATGCGTGCCTGTTCTGAGAAATTTGGTATCGGGAAGGTTTTCTGTGTTGGTACAAGGCCTGCGCTTTTGAGCCGATGACGATTTGAGAAAATTGCTAAACTGCACGAGAACTCAATTTTGAAATATCTAGAAACCTTCGGGTGAAGAGAACAGCAGGTAGGTGCGGAAATTCTGACTAGTTGTGATATGCGCGGGACGTCGTACTTGTGAGGTGTGCTCAACGACTCCAACACAAACACAAGAAGGAACAAGTAACAACCCGGATAATAGACAGGTCAGGTGGTGGAAAGCTCAAACGGAGAAGAAAAGAGAAAGGAAAGAGAAAAGAAAGCGCGAGAGACGTGCGGTAGAGAGCGTTCGCTGCGAGGCTCTGAAGGCTCGTGACATGGAGGCGGTGCGGGTTCGTAAAACGCCGACCGAGCGTCCAGAGGCAGATCCAGGAGGCAGTAATAAAGCTTTTGTTGGGGCCAGTTGGTTCATAGCTAAAAACCTTGACGAGCAGCGCAAAAACACGGACAAACAAGACAAGTCCTGTGTGTTTGTGTCTTCTTTGTCCGGTTTTTCAACAGCGGAGCGGTTCAAGCTTTTCGTTTCTCCGCTTAGCGCTAGCAATAACTCGCCTAGCGATGACATCAATGCGCACAGCTGCGTCTCGCATCACCTTGCGTTAGCTAATTAGGAGCCAATCAATGGCTAATTGAACCAATAATTATTAAATACACCAAAATGCTGGGGATGACTTGGTAGTGCTTATCCTAGCCCAAATATATGGCCAATACCTTGCGATAGCCAAGGAACAGGTAATCGATAATCGATCAATAATCAATAACTTCCGGAAAAGCATAACCCGTAAGGCCAGGACCAGCTAGGTGCTGATCAGCTCCCCTGTTTCTTTACCCATGCGCAACTAGTGAAAGCTACGCAATGTTTTCTTTTGCGCTGCTCGTCATGGTTTTCAGTCAGGAGGCAGCTCTGCTGGCCCAAGGAACCTGACAGTAATTCCAGGGACGTCCATGGACGACGGTCCACGGTCAAGCTGTGCTTGGTGGATGGAGCTGACTGGGCAGTCAGGCAACACGACCCGGGTCTCCCCCACAACCTGGGCCCCGCTGACCGGTGCTCAGCGCTGATTCTGGAACCGGCCCTACCGACGTCTCTCGGAGAACGCAGCTGTAACACGTTGGCCGACTATGCTGGTCGCGACAACCAAGCCTGGCGTTGATGACGGTGTCGACAAGGGGCGCAGCGGATCGTCCGTTGCCGCGTTCTCGGCAACCACCCCGCCGTCTGGGCGGACGCAACTCTAGCGGTTAATTTCTGGTTACGCAATCATTGGGACATTGTGAGAATGGAATAAATACTTAGAGTAGCTCGGCGACTATTATCGCGTTCCCGCCTATTCGTTCCTGCATGTTGTGACTGTATTTTTGTTTCAGTTCATCTGATTTGTAAACATAACTTATTCACTTTCTTGAGCGTAATTTCAACAGATGACATTTTGTGTACAAACAGCCCTGTCTGTTATTCGCACCAAGGTTGTCCTTGAGTGCGCGATATAGCTTCACAAGAACCTGTTTTTATACTAGTAACTTGTAACGTGACTCCTGTATCTGCAGTGTTATCTTTTATGTTACAAACCTTTGTGGCTCGTCGACGGCGTTCTTGCGTCGTAGTTAGAAAGCAAGCGCCCTGCGGGCTTAGATTGGAAGGAACTTATTTAGCTTGAAAGCAAGTGCTTTTCACTCTATAGTGCGAACATAGCCAATTGAGGGGCATTCGCACTGCGCCTCGTTTCTGAACTCTGCGCTGGTGCTCTGCGCTATCAAAACTCTGCGAAAATGTGTTTCTAAATGCCATTCGCAGAAACCACGTTTTAAAATCTTAATGGTTCATAACTACTATAGTCACTCGCTGTGCTTATTTCCTGGAAATTGACACCTATCGGAAGGGTTTTGAAATGAACTTTTCTTCGAGACATATCCACCCACTTTCCGCGGACTGGCAGTCAGGCAGACACCGAGGTGCTATAGTCAGTGCATGGCTGATTCTTGAGCTAAGAAACCTGGTCACTTTGTGGGCCGGCCCTTATACAAGTGCACGTAATGTGTTCGCGAATGGGGTTTAATGTGGTTTGTTACGGAGGTTGATTCTGGAAGACTTGCAATGTCACAGCACTAACAAACTGCGTAGCATGAAACAATGCAGCTAACCAATAAGCGTAAGCAGCAGGATATTTCAATACATCTACCTGGGAAATAATATAGCTTGACTTCACTTCGGCCACATCACGTGTGACATGCATATACTTATTTGTGAGATGTGGTGCTAGACTCTGTAGTGATGTTCACTCTCCAAATCCAAAACGCGGCAAACAGCACAAATTGCCGCAGAACACTTTTCTTCAAAACTGTTAACACGTTTTATTCAGCACCGTGACCACAACGACCGGTTTTTTGCGTAATTAGGCTTCGCAGAGATGCCAATTATTTAGCAGATAGAGGTACGCGTACTCACTAAGCAAATCTGTCTGCCGCAAGGACATAATGTTAAGTAATTATTTGATGGTCATGTGTCGATAAGAAGGTCCCGATATGTTGGTTCAATGTAGAGCTTTTTTATATTACTAATGGTTTGAAGCTTGGGGCTGCCACCACAGAAAATTCGTTGCCTATATTTTGATTATACTACGTAGATCGATGACCAATTGGACCCTAATATGCATACTAATTGCATCATAATATGCACCCGAAGGGCCCTTAAGGGTGCATATCGGTTTACAGTGTACGCTTTAAAAGTGGGACACGTATACATTTTGTGCAATGACTGTTCATACGTCTAGTGCAACGCGCTTCCAATCAGCCTCGTGCCTCAGCGCTTTTTTTGCATAGTACTCTAACGAATAGACAATGCTAGTAGAGTAGAACGACAAAGACAAAGTGTATAGAGATAATGACGCAGGCTTAGAGTAGGAGTACCATTTCTCTATTCGAACAACAAATGCTGGCTTCTGGAAATTTCGAGAAAGAACAGCTTTTTGTTTCAGTGCGTTTATCGTAAAACAAAACGAGCACGTACCGAGAACGCAATGGACGCAGCAAAAAAGAAGTAGTAGGCAGGCCAAATGTTTCATGGCAGGGTCGTTCTGCACAATTTGGGGAGGCTGGTAGAACTTTCTTATTGCCCGAAATATAAAGCGTATTGTCCGGCGTTAAGAGCAGCAGCGAAAGCATTAAACATCGCTGCAGTAGTGACGTTGTTCAGTCCCTGCTTTTCGCAGCACGATCTTTAGGACACTCGACAAGAAGGTTGAACATGCGCTCAGTCCCACGAACTCGGTAAGCCGGCGATTCTTGCTGACGTTAGAATAGCCCGTGTTTCCTATATTTGTGCTTAGGTGAATTGCATTAGTTTGAAGCGGAGGCTTTGTATTTAAAAATTCTTCGCTTCAACACTGATGGCTTTTGTTCTGTGCTGGCGCCCAGGCGCTCGTGGTTGCTGTTCTAACCGCACGTAGTTTTTTCTTAAATTTCGTAAGACCAAAGCATTTGGGTGAGTACTACAACTCAAGAGATGAAGCTCCTAAACGTAGTGTAAAACAAAAGCATATACGCGTGTTTGTGCGCTGTGCCGGCATTTTAAAACACTTTTAAGCCATATTTTTGTTGCTGAGTAAACGTGTTCAAAAAAGAAAAGGCTTTCTGGCTCCTTAGCTGCGCAACCATTAGCAGGCTGCTTCAGAGTAATACTAGCGAAGATTCGACCATGTGCTTATGCCGACAGAAATGTTCCAATGAAATTTCGATACAAAAATAAACATGTGCGCAATAACCTGTTCAGAGGCCAGAAGACTGCCATCTAAATATTTCTGCTGCACTAAGACAAAACGGTAACCTGGTAAACTTATTATTGGGTAGGGACATGCCCCATAGCAAACACAGACAAGTCTTGACGCAGTCAACGTGTAACAATTTCGATAGGAAGTATCTACAGCGCACGAAGTCACAATAATAGGAGTAGCCGGGTGTTAAACTCGTACAGCAGTTCCCCTCGCAAAGATGGGCAGTGGTCCGTGGGCCGACCGCATTTATAGAGACCCTGCTACTGCTTCCCTGCCGTCACTGTCGCCTATTCTAGCCGTCTCTACATTTTGCTGACTATTAGCTAATCTCAGTGGATCGTAGTCTACCTAAGCACGTCACTGAGCGAAGTTGCACTTACTCACCAAACCTGACCTACTTTCAGCTTAGGACAAATACCGCACTGCTTAATAGAAGCCATACTAGACTGTTTCGCTCTACAATGCACTGTTTATCATGGCCCACTTATCATGTAACTGTATCACCCTGCGCGACTGGTCGCTCCAGGCACTTTGCGTGTATTCGCGGGCTCCTTTCAGGCTCGGAAAAACACCTTTATGTAGCACGCATTGAGCAACAGAAAGGTTTATCGGGAGTTTCTCATGTTGTTCTACCATTTCTTCATTGACACTTTCATAATTATGACAGTACTTCTAGGAGTAGATAATTAATCACAAACACCTAATTAAATCTCAGTAACTTAAAATTACTGGTGGCTGGTCCACTGTACTGAAAACAATATGCACTAGTTTTTCTTGGAGTAACGCAAATGCTCTTTTTTTAAATCTTGGTGCATGATATAGTATACCCTCTATACCAACTGGCCCAGTTAAACTGTTGACCCGCCGTGGTGGCTCAGTTAGCTAAGGCATTGCGCTGCTGAGCACGAGATCGCGGGATCGAATTTCGGCCGCGGCAGCTCCATTTCGATGGAGGCAAAATGCAAAATCGCCCGTGTGCTTGCGTTGTAGTGCACGTTAAAGAACCCCAGGTGGTCGAAATTAATCCGGAGCCCTCCACTACTGGCGTGGCTCATAATCGAAATGATTTCGGCACGTAAAACCCCACAAAGAAGAAGAAAAAAACTGTAGACCTACATTTCTTTTTATTTCCCCTTACACTGTGATTTGTTCCAGCCTTGACTGGCTAAAGTTTTTTGAGAAATGCCTCGTCAAACTGGGCGTGGAATTGGCGCGGATTCAGCCTTTGAGACTGTTCAGCGTGTATCCCTTCACTGCTCTCTGCAGACTGCTCTTTATCTCCGCAAGACGCATGCGTTGCGCTCCTCCGTTCCACCCAAGCTCGCGTTCGGACAATGCGCTTTCGAAGGCGAGGCAGTCACACTCCTTTGCGGACTCTCGCTCCATCGCCCTCTCATTGCAATGGCGGTTTCCTTCCTCTGCCACCGACATTTTAACTCTCTCCCTGACGAGGGCCCGCCCGTTCCCCGGCTACTAATGAATCTCGGGTGTGCATGACTTTAGTTACGGTGCTGGTACTGGAGGACAACTTCAGTGCTGTAGTCACGGATGCGAAATATGTGCCGTTTGAAGCGTGTTTACGGCAGTAGGTGTTCAAACTTTTCAGTGTGAATAGGCGTGTGACTTGGAGACTAACCTTGTTCTCTTGAGCACGCGCACGCATTTGTATTTCTTGAGCCTTCAAAGCCATAATGCAGCAAAGACAAACGAGAGACACCTTTATATACGAAGTAACAGGTGGTCCCCAAACAGGGCGAGATATAAAATCGTGGTATACGCGTCACCGTAGTTCAATGCGGCTTGTCGGTTATGTTACACAACTGGAGCGGCACAGCCACAAAATGTCCGCTGTGCAGGAGGTGCCTCTAGTGGAGACAGGTAGCGATACGACGTAGTGAGGTCGGTTTTTGGCGAAGAGACTGCGGAAACGCACAAAATGATCTCAGAGATGGTAATCGGGTGTAGCACTTGACGCCCCGAAGATGTTCGCCCACTCAGGACGCAGACCAGCAAGCCAAGGACCAGCACAAGGAAACCATGTCCCACAGGTTCCCTATTTCCCCATGGAAATATTGCCCCATGTCGTTCATGGAAAGCGACTTAAAGTAATATCGCTATCCTTGTTTTCTATTCAAATGAAGGATGAGAGTGTTTGATCTCAGAAGTGAAAGAAGAATCTATATTTACATAAAGGAAGCGGAAACATAACACAGACAAACAAAGAATAAAAAAATAAAGAGCACTCTACACTGAGCACTCTACACAAATTAAGGTCACCGCAGTTCTAATGCTACAGTTGTTAGGTGTGTCCGACTACACAAGCACAGTAGACTGAGAGCGGGGTGCGGCTCACCAGCAGTTCGGGCACACCAGCAGTTCGGGTCGCGTTCGTGAAGAGCGCCGAGCCGTCGTCGAAGGAAGACACTGGTCGCTCCTTGAGCGAACTCTAGGTTGACACGAGAAGGGACCTTCTGCTGGCTCAGGAGGTTAGGCAGTCCAGGTTCTGCCTGTAGTAATCTGGAAGCTCGAGCCCGTGGCCCGACAGCTCAACCCAGTCACGCGGTGGGCCTTGTCCTAGCTCCGGAGGCTAGGCAGACCAGGTTCTGCCGGGAGGAGTTTGGAAGCTCGGGCCCACGGCCCGACGGCTTACTCCCGCTCCCGGCGGATGCTGACTTCTTCGGCGCTCACTTGCGTCCGAACACCACCACGCCGTTGTTATTATTGTTGTTGTTGCCTCAAAACATGGCTCGTATCCACAGGGGGGATCGGCCACATTAGATAGTTTGAAAGGTGCGTCTAACAAAACACAAAATGGAGGAAAGGCAAACATTTAACACAAAGCAATAGTCAACTCCATGCCAACAGAAATTTTGAGAGGGCACATTCATAAATTTAGGGAAAAAAATCAAGTAAAGCGTCCCACGGTTGGTACCCTAGCAGTGAAGCCTTCCTGATGCTTCAATAAACTTGTGGATAGCAGAGATCATTGACCCATGGCTTGTGCCTAATTGACACGCACCAAAGGACAAAATGTTCGGTGCAGTAAGCGCTAAACCCAGCTTACTTGTAGGAAATACGAGGAATATTTTACGGAGGGAGGAGGAGTGGAGGGAAGACAGAAAGAAATGGTCCATAGTTTCTGGTTCATTACAAAAAGAACACAGGCTAGTTATGGACAAACCAGATCTATGAAGGTAAAAATTTAGGCGGGGAACTCTATAACAAAAGCTTGATAATGTCACGTCACATTGTCGTGAAAGGCATTCGTTCGTGTTCCACCGGAAATTTAGATGTCGAAAATCCTCTGCGGAAAGTAGGGATGATGCCGTTCTAGGGTCTCACCCACATCTCTTCTTCGTCCTTCCTTTTCTCCTACGTCACCCATCGTGTACGGCCCTTAATGGTCGCTTTCTTTTAGTTTTTAGTATTTTGTTTTGACGGCGCGTCAGATTTCACGCGCGTCGCTTCTTCGTCGTCGGCATCTTGCTCTCGATGTTGTCTTCGCCGAACCGCTCTCTATCTACTACACTGGCTTCGCGCACTGTCACAACACACTGAACCCCGTTTTAAGCTTTTGCCGCTGTTGTATTTAAAGCGAAAGATTTCTTTTGTTTCTTTGGGCATTTTCGTGGTTGGATGGTGTGCGGTAGGCGGTTGGACTTTTGCTACCGATACGAAAGCCGTACCCAGAGCAGCCAAGCTACTGTCATTCCAAGTAGTGATGAACAGGATACAGAGGCTCCTTCTATAACTAGCGATGAAGTTAGAAGGGCCTTGAAAGACATGACCAGGGGAAAAGCTGCTTGAGAAGATGGAATAACAGTTGATTTAATCAAAGATGGAGGAGATATCATGCTTGAAAAGCTTGCGGCCCTCTATACGCTATACACTTCAAGTGTACCAGAAAGCAGGAAGGATGCCAACTTTATACTCACCCATAAGAAGGTAGACCTTCTTATGGGAGATACTCCTTATGGGTGAGTGAATTATAGACCTATTAGCTTGCTTTCAGTATTGTATAAAATATTCACCAAGATATTTCCAATAGAATCAGGGCAACACTTGACTTCAGCCAACCAAGAGAACAGGCTGGCTTCAGTAAGGAACATTCTACGATGGATCATATCCATGTATATATACATATCCATGTATAGGATCATATCCACATAATAGAGAAATCTGCGGAGTACAATCAACCTCGCTATAATGCTTTCATAGAATATGAAAACGTATTTGATTCAGTAGAGATACCAGCAGTCATAGAGGCATTGCGTAATCAAGGAGGATAGGAGGCATACGTGAATATCTTGGCAAATATCTACAAGGATTGCACAGCAACCTTGGTTCTTCAGCAAGCATGGGGACGAATTACAGCAAATGATTGAGGACCTTAACCGAGAAAGTGTAAGAGTTGGGTAGAAGATTAGTATGCAGGCGACAAACCATGTTCAATAGCCTGACATGGAAACAAGTATTCTGGATTGCCAGTCAGCCTCTAGAGTCTGTAAAGGAGTCCATTTATCTAGGTCAGTTACTCACAGGGGACCCTGATCATGAAAAAGAAATTTACAGAACCATAAAAATGGGTTGGAGTGCATACGGCACGGATTGCCAGGGTTGGAGTGCATACGGCAGGCATTTCCAAATCCTGACTGCGAGCTTACCACCGTCGTTGAAAAGAAAAGTGTACAATCATTGCATTCTACCGGTGCTAACATATGGGGCAGAAACTTGGAGGTTAACAAAGAAGCTCGAGAACAAGTCAAGGACCGCAGAAAGAGCGATGGAACGAAAAGTGTTAGGCCTAACGTTAAGAGACTGTAAGAGAGCGGTGTGGATCAGATAACAAACGGGGATAGCCGATATTCTAGTTGACATTAAGCGGAAGAAATGGAACTGGGCAGGTCATGTAACGCGTAGGATGGATGACAGATGGACCATTTGAGTTACAGAATGAATACCAAGAGAAGGGAAGCACAGTGATGAAGTTCGGAAATTTGCAGGTGCAAGTTGAAATCACCTAGCGCAAGCCAGGGGTAATTGGAGATCACAGGGAGAGGCCTTCGTCCTGCAGTAGACATAAATATAGGCTGATGATGATGATGATGATTATGATGATGATTGATGATTACGAAAGCTGTGTTCTCTTCCGCAACTGAGTGGCTGGCTGGGCTCGTCACCGAATGCCAACAAAGTGTGAAACTTATAAATCTTTAAAGAGAACGTTCTCAAAACCTTATCTGTCTAGGTTAACAATGGTAAAATAAATAGTTCGTCATATTTCATTAAACATTCAGTGCTATTCAGGAGGATGTGAAGATAAGCACAATGGGGCATTGCTAATGTATAGCTTCGCTTCATTGAAGACGCGCCTTCGTAACATCGTTTGAAGTTGTGCGTGTAAATCCTGTGTCGTGGCCTGCCAGCACGTGCTTTCGTTTGAGAGCTTAGGAGTGTATGAATGTTTAGGGCACATTCAAACCACCGAAGAAAAGCCCGGCTCCACATGAGATGCAATAGCTGACCGTTCCATTCCCTACCGAATTACGCGATGAAACCAACAAACGATACTTAAATGCCTTCACTCTCACAAATACATGTCTTCAACAGAATAATTGCTTTCGAAAAGCGATGGGCCATTCGCTGATAGTTAAACCTTGTCGTTGCTTTCAGCACAATTTTTCCTTCTGGACGTCTTGTTGTCCTGCTTTCACGCGAATGCATTTGCGTCTCCGTCATTGTTGTCTCGTTTGCCACGAAACCCCGTTGACATCTTCAAAACGACGCTACAAGGTAATAGCGCACTGAAGATTTTACTAGCGTGAAAATGTAGGAATTGGAAGCAAACAATGCTGAATACTTGTGACACTGGAACACACTGATACATAATGCAGTGCATAGACCATAGCTTTTGATGCTCAATGGCATGACGCCCTCCCCCCCCCCCCCCCCCAAAAAAAAAAAAAAAAAAGAAAAACCGGGCAAGTTTGCACTCAGTCGTGCAAAGCTTAGGCACAGCGGAACTGTTGATCCTCAAGTCTTACTGGCTGCTACTGCTAGGTATTACCTTGGTTGCTCCTAGGATTTGACTTCGTTTAACTTAACTACGCATGTAGGGAAGGTATTCTCGAGCGATCATTTTCAGAGGTACCTTCCCTTTCGCGACATTTCGCGTGACTAGCGCTGGACGCGTCGGTGCCTACGAGCGACAGCGTTCCTCCCATGGCACAGACACAGGATGGCTAACCAAGGTTGGCCCAGTGCCGAGAACTGCTGTTGCTTGGCGACGCCGAACGCGTTGGAGGCTAGCCTCTCGATATCTAGCGAAAGTTGACACGACTAGACTCAATCACTTTTATGGCAAACTCCAAGGCCAAGCGCATGCACACTGGGCGAAAGCTATGCACAGTCTACGGGCGGGGTGCAGCAGACGACATGCTGAGATGACGTCACGGCACATGCGCAGTCGCGCGCAGCTGGCGGGTGCTCGGCGGCGCCATGTCTGTGTCGCGCGAGCGCCTCCTCTATTTTTTCAGTGCCAGTGCAATCGCTGGCTCCGCAACGGGAGCCGTTGGTGCGCCTCAGTGAGTTGCTGCGATTTGACGCTACCCAGAGGGTACGACTGCTTGCGTCACGCGTGCGCCTGAGCCACTGAGCACGCGCCGCTGCCGTCCCGGATGGGATGCGGTAGACGCTTCACGCGTCTGTCAGGATTACTTCATCCGGCTTCGGTCGTGAGGCGCCACTTAGAGGGTGCTCTCCCCCACGACCATAAAGCAGGCGCGGACGATAGCCGATGGGGTAGGTGATGAACCGTTTGATTGGCCGCATCTGGCTGGCATTGAAAGAATGACTGTGGCTTAAGTCAGTTATGCCTTGGTTTGTGTAGCGAGAGGTGCGGTTATGCCAAAGTCTCGCAAACGTCACACGCAAATTCAAACGAATTGTCTGTAAAGTTCGTTTGGAACATGCGCGTCGCACTTGAACTTTGAGCCAGCCGAATCACATGGTCCGTCAAACGGCGAGCCTTCACGTCCTCCAACTCCATTGTATCGGCGGCTAGGCGCGGCGCTCTCCTAGGTGCATCACTCTACCGTCTCTCTTCGATTTGCCGAGCACGTTCTTTTTCTGTCCCCGCAGATCGTTGCCTCCTCCTGGTTTCATTCCAACGTTGATCCGCGGCCCTGACACGAGATGCCGAAGTAGACAACTTACCATCCTCATCTGAATACAGTCGCCTGGCCGCTTCGTACTTACGACACTTTTGGAATTATTATTGAGCCTTTGAATATAGAGCTTGTGTTCGTTGTCGCACCATCATGCTATTTGTTGTTCATCATGCGTCTTGCGAAACTGGTGAAGGTGCTGGGTATTCCTTGATGCCGGGAACTCCTGTGCGGAGGGCAACGCCCAGTTCAAACTCGCAACCAGTTTCTGCAGTGGACACTCCTATCCACCGATACAGTCGCCGACTGCGGGGCCTCAGCCCGGAGGTAATCCCCTTGGAACCCCCCACCCCACCAACGGGACCACCACCTAACGAGATGGAAACCGCAGGACCTTTCTCAAGTGATTCTACATCATCGTCAGAGTACCGAGACATTCCATGGTGATGCTTACGAGGACGTCGAAGATTGGCTCACGCAATACGAGCAAATTCACAAGGCGAATCGGTGGACTACAGCAGAAAAACTCGCACACGTCTACTTCGCCCGGGCGGACAGCGCTCGTACGTGGTACGAGAACCGGGAAGCCACACTGATTTTCTGGAATAAATTTCAACCACCTTCGTAAACAGTGATCGCCGCGATTCTGCTCAATAACTAATCGAGTCTTGCATCGAGAAAACAAATGAGAGTGTCGCCATGTTTGCGCAGGACATGACCCGCCCGTGCCGCCGCGCTGACCGAGAGATGCTGGAAGCAAAGAAAATCCGCCATCTGATGCGAGGCCTCAAAGAACAACTTTTAGCCGGTCTTCTTCGCAACCCACCAAGAACCATTGAGGAATTCATCTCTGAGGCTACTTCGATCGAACAAGCAGTGCAACAACGTTGCCGACCCTACCATCGCCCAAACAACGCCTCGAGCAACGTTTCTGCTCTGGCTGCCAGCAATGAGTATTCGCTTCGTGAGCTCATTCGAGAGGTTGTTTGTGAAGAGATTCGCAACCTCCCTGTGACTCCATAGGAGTCAGTCGGGACTTCTTCACAGAGGTTGTGCGACAACAAATCAGTCAAGCATTCTTGTTGCCTGACTCCTTACCGGACGAACCGTCTGTGAGCTACGCGTCGGCTATTCGTCATTCTCATCCAGCAGTATCCTACAACACGTCACCAATGGCTCGTCCTTTCAACGGACCGCCATCCCCGCCGTACAACGTGCAGCCGCTGACCGCGCAACCTAGCGGACTTGTGAAAACATCGACCAACTTCCCTCCACAGACAACTGCAGCCTGGTCGCAGAGGACGCCCACAAGTCGACCACTTGTTCGCAGGAGGACGTACATGTGGCACCGTCGACCGCCGTCCTTTGTGCTTTCATTGTTAAGAAGCCGGCCACGTTTACCGTTCTTGTGCGTATCGTGAACCTGGTTACCAGAGCTCTTAACCCACCTTCCCTCGAGTTCGCTTCGAAAACAAGCGCTAAAATGATGACGTTGCTACACAAGGACATCCATTCACTCGTCGACCCCGCTCACCGTCACCTGCACCGAGCTCTTCGCCTCAAGGTCCCAGTTACGCCGATGCAGTGAGGAGCGGCAGATCCCCTAGCCCTGGTCGGGAAAACTAACAGGAGCCATCTTTAGGGGGGAGGTTGCCGACCATCGAAATGCTACAACACACCCAACACTATCTATGCGATCAGACAATATGCCTCTGCCGACCCCAAGGGAAGTCGTAAATGCCGACCTTGCTGTTTTCATAGACGTCTACCCAGTAACCGCGTTAGTAGATACTGGTGCCCATTTTTCGATAATCAGCCAGAAACTCGCAAATAGCCTTAATAAAGTCAAGACATCATGGACTGGTCCCCACGTAAGAACGGCGGGAGGTCAATTGATCACCCCAACAGGAAAATGCACGGCCAGAAATAATAGCGGTAGCTCGACATTTGTTGCAACTTTCGTTATTTTGCCGGAGTGCTGCAGAGCCGCGATATTGGGAATGGATTTCCTGCACGAATACGGCGCTATTATAAACATTCCGGAGAGATCGGTCACGTTTTGGACGGGCGCAGATTCGGTCGTACCCTGTGAAGATGAGTGACGTGAGCATTTACGTATCTTCTATGACGATTTGCCCATCGCTCCGCACTGAAGCCCTCTTGTGCCTCTAACATGCGACACGCCAAGTAGCTCCAACATGATGACCGAACAAATTGCTGCTCTGCTGTTTAGTCATGGCGTATCAGTTGCAAGAGGCGTCGTTGACATTACTCGCGGATATACGGACGTACTGCTAACAAACCTTAGCCCAGAACGCCTGCATCTTACAAAAAGTATGGTAGTCGCGTACGTGGAAGAGCTCAATGAGGTTACCGACTGCATGACTGTTGAACAAGACGATTCCGCCAGCCTACCGACCGTGCCTCTATCCATTGATGTCGGCCCAAGTTTGCTACCTACAAAGAAAGAAAGGCTCCTCGAGCTTATTGACGAGTTTCGGAACTGTTTCTCCTTGACGTCCAAAGTTCGCCAACACCGCTGACCAAACACCGAATTATTACAGACGAGTCGGCCAGGCCCATCCGGCAAAACCCCTACCGGGTGGCAGCTCCAGAACGTGAAGCGATAAAAAACCAGGTGCCGAAAATGCTTCAAGGTGACGCGATTCAGCCGTGGAAGAGTCCTTGGGCATCTCAACAACTCAACCAGGTCACTAAGAAGGACGTTTACGCGCTACCCCGAATAGGCGATTCTCTCGATAGACGGCATGCACGTTATTTCTCGTTAATGGACCTAAGAAGCGGCTATTGGCAAATAGAAGTACACGAAAGAGACCGCGAGAAAACAGCGTTCGTGACACCTGATGGCCTTTATGAATTTAGGGCACTTCCCTTAAGCTTGTGCTCCGCGCCGGCAACATTTCAGCGGCTCATGGACACCATTCTATCAGGCGTCAAGTGGCAAATGTGCTTAATATATCTGGACGATGTGATTGTATTCTCTGCGACATTTTACGAGCACTTGAGGCGACTACGAGCGGTTTTTAAAGCCATGGGGTCCGCTTGTCTTACGCTTAAGCCAGAAAAATGACATTTTGGCTTCGAAGAGCTTTTTCTAGGCCATGTTCTCAGGAATGAGAGGGTACGGCCTGATCCGAAATAGATAGCTGCCGTTGAACATTTTCCTGTGCCGTCCAGCAAAAAGGCAGTAAGAGGATTTTTAGGCTTATGTGCATATTACTGGAGTTTTATGCAGAACTTTTCACGCATTGCCTCGCCATTTACACGCCTTACCAAAGAATACGTAGCGTTCGTATGGCATGATGATCAGAAGAAATCGTTCGACGAGCTTCGGCAACGCCTTCAAAATCCACTGGCCTGGGGACACTTCGATGAAGGCGCCCCGAAAGCGGTTCACACCGATACCAACAATATCGGCTTAGGAACTGTACTTGTACAGTGGTAAGATGGCGCTGAAAAAATAATAGCTTATGCAAGTAGAAGCCTTTCCCGCACAGAAGAAAATTATTCCACCACAGAAAAAACGCCTTGCGGTGGTTTGGGTGGTGATAAAATTTCGCCCATATTTGTATACGGCCGCTTGTTTGATGCTGTCAGTGACAACCACTCATTTTGTTGGCTGACGAACTTAAGAGACCTATCAGGACGTTTGGCGCGCTGGAGCCTTAAACCTCAAGAATTTGACATGGCTATTGTGTTCAAGTCGCGAAAGCGGCATACGGACGCCGACTGCCTTTCTCGCGCCCCATTCGAACCTGCAAGTGCAGAAGATGACGACGCTACAGCGTTTGTTGCAGTTGTCAACACGACTACGCTCTCACAGCAGCAACGCGAAGACCCAGAATTAGAGCCCATTATTAGCTTCCTAGAGGGTTGCATTTCCACTTTGCCAAAACGTTTTGGAAGGCGAGTTACATCATTTTGCTTACGCAACGATGCCCTCTATAAGGTGAACTTTTCTCCGACCGGAAGCCCTTACTTGCTCGTCATCCGACCATCTCTCAGGAATCAAATATTGCAGGCATGCCATGATGAAGCAACATCCGGCCATTTGGGCTTCACACGAACGCTCTGCAGAGTGATACAAAGGTATTACTGGCCCAGATTGACGGAGACCGTTCAACAGTACGTCTGGAGATGCCTTGATTGCCAGCGGCAGAATGGGCCCGCCGTCAAACAAGCAGGCTTCCTCCATCCTATCGAAGTACCCAGAACTCCATGTGCACAAGTCGGAATGGATATGCTACGCTCATTTCCAACTTATGCTACGGGACAACGATGGACTACCGTAGCCACGGTCTATCTCTCGAAACGTCGAAACCAACCTCTACCGCGGGGAACGGCCAGTGAAGCAGCTCGCTTTCTTAGAGAATGTCGTACTGAGACATAGCGCCCGCACAGTAATGATAACTGACAGGGGAATTGCATTCACAGCCGAGCTATTGGGCACAGTTTGTATACGGCTGCGGCCGTGAAATCTATCGGCATCTTCCAACAACGCCGCCTCAGTGGATGCCCCACACCAGCCATATGACCAAGACGCGGGTGACACACATTCATAAGAACCGCCAACAAACAGCTGCTATGAAGAGTGCGAAAGTCGCTTCTACAACTTCAATGTCTGCGATGTATCTGTTGCTCAGATTAGCATAGATGTGCGAATAATTTCTTTTGCCTTTCATTGTTGTAGTTGGTCTTCAAGTAGAAGGAAGGACAATAGGTATTGCTCAAAGTATTATCAGTAAGGACGGATTTGATGAAACCAGAACGGTGTACGGGTAAGTAGACTTATTGCTTTCGACCTCATAAAAAGATACAACTGCAGAGGTGGCGCGAGAAAGGTGGAAAAAGCGTAAAAGTTCCACAAGTTTCACTAAACTCCGTTTCATATACATCGCAGGCAATGCTACGAAGGCTACAGTTGCTGTAAATGCCCGCATTCAAGACTGAAAACCACGTCACATCTGAAGCAGAAAAGATGGGTATGTGTTGTAATCGGGCATAATATTAAGGCTCACACTTTGATAGACGTAAAGACAGATGGGGAGTTGCTGCGGTAAAATTATGAACGAGTGTTAACAGCACAGTGGCTGGCTTCTATTATTTGTGTTTGTTTTGAGCACTGTTTCATTATCAAACATTTATGTCACTAAACGTGATATAAATTATTACACAGACGGTGCTGCCGATCTGAACCTTTATTTAACCAACGAAGGAGCGGGTGACTCCGAAAGAGCGTCGGAGCGCCCCTTGCGCTCAAGACTAAAACAGTGCGTCACATACTCGAAGCCCAAATGTGCACAAATAATTGACAGTCTGACCTTGCTTTATGCCTACAAGTTGTCGTTTAGTATGTGAAGTGGTTATTCCGTAGAAAGCGTCCTATATTGCAAGATAATACACTACAAAACGCGCATAGCAAGACTTCTGGGACCGCCCTTCATGCTTGCGTAGCATTCGCAGCGTTGCCTACGAAACAGGTAACAAAGTGCATGCGTCGAATAATTTTTCAAAGAAAGCAACGGCGTCAATGCAAGCATTTACTTTGTGAAAGAAAAGTTCACCGACGATTACAATACTTCCTAATGAGAGATTTGAGCGCAGCTGTACAACTGTTCGCATTTCGCAATATAATGGCTGGCGCGGACAATACGTCTCGCGCGACACCTTGAAACGGTGTGAAGTGTGGCGCGACTGCCTCTCTAATCGGGAGATCGTGAGAGGCAGCGCGTGGGCGACGCGCGGGTGCGATTCACAGTAGCCGCCGCAGACAGACCTCCGCTCATGCAGTCGTGGACCCGCTCGCCGCATGACTTATCTTTCGCGTCATTGGTGAAAAGACGAACGCTACTGGCGCCATCTCGCGGTTATCGTAGCCGCAGAGTCCATCTTGTGCGGCAATACGCTTTTGATTTCACGCTTTCGCCATACCCTCCTGCTCCGCTTTCAGCCTTATGGTCCCACTGCACCCTCCTGCTGTGCTTTACTGCTCGCGCTCTCTTCGCTATCGCCGTCTTTTATCCCCCGCTGCGCTACGCGTTCGCTCTTTCATCATTCGCTGTACTCGTTCGCTCGGTTACACTTAGGGACGCCGACACCAACGCTTGCCGTAGGAACGGCCGCATTGGAGCGTCGCTCTGAAATGTCGAACCGGCTTTGCTCATTATAAATGCGATTATTTTTTAGTGAATAAACATATTTCATCATAGTAAACGAACGTCTTTTATTCACTTCCTCATAATTTTATTGCTACTGCTGCTATATTCTATTGATTGCTAAATATCTTTTGGTAGATTTAGTAAGTATTCTGCAGCGAAGCATCAATTCTGGCAGACGATATTAGTTTCAGCATTATCCGGAGGATGGCCTTGAATTAAACGCTTATTCCGGCTGTCCGGGCCCAGGAAGGGCCCTAAGGATTTCACGGCATGACTCTCTTGCGTTGAATTCTATGCAGAAAAGAAAAAGAAGCAGAAGTTCAAATTACAACAATAGAACCACAGAAGTTTGACAACTGTATATTGTTAACCAGGCGTATCACTGCACAATTCGCTTCCACGTTAACAAAGTGAAGTGTAGTAAATGACAGGTGAGCTTGTCCTTCAGCTTTTAGCCTGTAGGACTCCCAACAAACTGTAGCAAATATAATTCTGAATCTAACATCTGATTGCACTGAGTGGGGCGACTAACGCAGGCCATGCTTTATATGTACGCGCTATTCTTGAGCATGCGTCCGCTAGTGGATAAACACTTGGGAAATAGCGGGTAACATACATGCCACTGCTGCACTTTCCCATTTAACAAGGGGTACCTCCAGCGTCAAATACCTGGTGAAGGTATACTATCAATCCATTTTTACATGCAAAGCATTGCTTTTACGCGAGCCGAGAGGCACATGGCCACCAAATTGTCGCACCACCGCCAAATACTGAGCAAAGTATGTAGGATTACACGCGAGAATAACAAAGCACACACAAACATACGCGCACAGGCAAGCACGACACGCACACGCACACACACACTTTTTTCATAGTGCCGAACACCTGATGCAAAGGCCTATGTAAGATCTGTGAAAAAAATTTAAGAGAACACAAACGTGTAGATAAACGTAAAAATGTTTGCCGCAGTCTGCCTACAGAACGTGAGACCACTGGATACTAAAGCAATCACCCCTACACGAGGGCTTTGGAAATATAAGCATTCTATTCTTTCCTTAGCTTCCCTTAGGCAACTGGTCAATAAACCCATGTGTACTACCTGACAGGGCCCCCTGGTTCCCTTTCTTATCGTTCATTATATAACAAGGGTCTCGAATCCACCAACATTAATGCCTTCAGGTAGCATGGGTGGGTTTATAGACCAGTTGCCTTCACCCAAGAAGTTCACGTACTCGTGACGCCTGCGGCAGAAAGGATGTTCATCCGCCGACAAAGTTTGTGAGTGGTGGCGCTGACAAGCACTCCCAGAGTTAGCTCTAGTAGTAAAAGCATAAATACCCCCAAAAGTGGTTGGGAAAACGGCGCCGCGATAGCTCAAAGGTAAGAGCATCGCATGCGTAATGCGAAGACGTGGGATCGTTCCCCACCTGCGCCAAGTTGATTTTGCATCCACTTTAATTTCCATATATTTATTACTTCTTTAATGCAATTAGTAAGTACAAGTAATTTCCCCTATGTTGATATTGCTGTATTTGTTTGTTGGCTTCTTCACACACACACACGCACACACACACACACACACACACACACACACATCTATATATTATTTTTATTGCTCAGGTTCAGAACGTTAACCGTGATCCTTGAGCTTCCTAAAATTTTATGTTCGAAATTTTCACTAAATACAATGCCTAATTTAAAGGCATGACGTCTGCACCCAATGTTGTAACTTTTTTCGTTAAATGTAGCAAACATTATCAAGTATTGCCTCAGTGGACGCTAAGTAATATCCGTGCCACACGGGCCAAGTAAAGTGCACTTTGGTCGAGTGCACTTCAGCGCGCTGAGTGTGACTTTGGCGGCGCGCTGCTCCACGAGAAAGAAAAGTATTCTTTCAAATTGATGGCCATGGCCATCGGGAGTCATACGGGAACGCATATGTTTGTTAATATAAAAATGTGTGCACGAAAACAGTTCATTATTGTTAGAAACAACATTTACAATCCACCTTTACAAGCGCCGGCACCGACGGCAACTTGACCAGTAACAGTCAAAACGACTCGATCCGCCAAACAACTGCGCAGTCATTACCCGGCGTGGTCGTGAACAGCCCGAGAGCGAGAGTAAGTTTTTGCTGTTTTTTTTTGCGGTGTGGCCCATTTTATTATCTTGTAACGTTAGCAATTTAAAACAATGTTATTAAAAATTACTCCTGACTCTTCTTTCAATAATACTTCACTTATTTTTTCCTCATTGGTAACGAGGCTACACACTTCGCGGTGTTCGCCGAACACACTCGCCGGCGAGCGCACTCTACAGTAAGTGCCACTAAGCGTTTCCGTCTAGCGGCCTGCGAATTACACTAGCCGCGAAGTGCACTCGCTCTAAGTGCACTTTACTTTGCCCATGTGGCATGGGTATAAAACGATTTTCTTGTTCTTATATATTTATATAGGAGCTTCCGAGGTAAGGCTTCCACCTAAGTGTCTTTTGGCTTTGTACGCTGCCCCGGGTATACAATGGGAAGCGTATGCGATTTAAGTTCGTCAGGCGGTTTGCTCGAAGATTATTACACAACGCAATGCATAACATGTATAGTTAATGAAAGCCAGCTATGCACGAAGAACAGACACTTACTCGTACACCTGCTCATGCACTGCACACATGTTGGAAACCTGTTAGCAGTACTTGAGCATTGGCCGAGGGGAAGTTGCTGGCAGGTGTCCAGTGAAGAATTAAAATACCATCTGGAACCCCAGTAGCACTGTCGAGGGTTTGGGTCTTGGCTGCAGACAATTTTCCGCCTATGTGTTGCTGTGAATGGCGCAGAAACAAGTAGTGATGGCATGAAAAATTACAGAAGAGAAATTATAATACAATACAATTTTGTTACTTCCTACAAGTACTCGTTGCTCTCTGAAAGATGCACAAGCATTGCGGCGCAAAAACTAATACAGGAAGCTGGCCTAGTCACAACTTGTACACCTGAAGATTTCAAGCGCCTAAAAAATAATAAGCATCCCCGTAGAAGCACTGAGAAAGGGCCACAGACCGGAATGACGCTGATCTGTTGACATGCAAAGCGGGTTGAGTGTTCTTCCTGTGTTACCCTTATTTTTCCCTCTTTGCTTATCGCGGATTTTTTTTTTTTTTTTGCTTGTAGAACTGGAACTGCATACGATCGCGAAGTAAGCAACTTGTTTTGACGATTGTTTTTGGTTAAGACATATTACAAAATCACATGTCGTTAAAGCTAATGCATTAAGTAATAGAGTTGGCGTAGTTGATTCTGTGCACCTTTAAAAACAATGGCAGTCCTCTGTCGCACCGAACGCGTGAGTGAACCGAAAACAACAGTCGACTTGCAACTTTAGTCAAAACGATCGCTAAGTCACAGTCGTATAAGCGTACTCGGTATGTATCTTTTGAATACAGAGATTGAAATAAAGTTTTCAGTGCGGTAATAGGGAAGCTTAATTTCAGGTCGTTCACTCCCCGCAGGTGACGTCAGCTGTGCTGTGACGTTGACAACCAGTTGTCCTTATTGCGCATCAGATGATGACTTCCCCAGAGATGATGCACCATCTTTGGAATGGCGTCGATGATATCGCTGTGAACGACAATGTAGTGGGCAAGTAGGTTTTGGTAGTGGGGTTCCCTTGCCACAAGATCGTCACTCGTCAAAGGGCAAGCGTACTTGGGAGGACGTGAACCCAATAAATCACATCCACACCCTTTTTGTGCGCACGAGGACACATTTGTCAAAGAACAACGGTGTGCAGTGCGACGTCATTGGGTCAATAATCCCCGCTGTCTCACACAAAATCTTTGGAATGTGTGCGCCAGCGGGTGATTTCTTTCATGAAGCAGCAGCAGCAAATTACTCGCTGGCCACATCGAACAACGGGGAACAATTTTGACGCCTATTTTCCTGGTGAAATTAACAAAGCTAGTTCGTTTGGCCGCGAAAATAAATGTTTTTTTTTATGTACTTACGTAGGCATGTAGCCTGGCACGCTTCTTCAGTAGGGAATTGATTCTCGTTCCCGCCGCAACCTCCATAGATGAAAATTTTGCAAGACCTTGATCGGAAATCGTAAAACCACCTTGGCATTCGTGCTCTGCAGACGCCAGTTTCCGGCAGTTGCTGACACGCATTCGGTCTTCCCATTTGGGCTGAAAAAAATGATGAAGTCATTTCTGGGACCCTGAAACGGCCGACATCTGTGAAGCGGGCATGTTATTTATGACAGTTAAAGGTAGATCTGTGTACAGAGTGTTTCTGCGAATAGTTGTCTGCTAAGAGCACGCGAAAATGTACAATAAAGAATATAAAAGTGAAATGTAAAAG